>NC_079149.1:37178128-37478128 GCF_945859685.1 Eupeodes corollae
TTGAATAAGACCAATTTTACAACAAGTTATGGGCAAAAATGCATGTTCAAACTTTAAATGCGAATATCTCGCTTAATATGCGTCCCAGAGGGTCAAAAGTCGGCAATTTTTGATCTCCATTATTTCTCGATCTAGACTACCTAGAGGGCTGAAATTTCAGGATTGTGATCTAGGAATCATTGCCTTTCCATTGCTGTGCCTATCTTTAAATAAGACCAATTTTACAACAAGTTATGGGCAAAAATGCATGTTCAAACTTTAAATGCGAATATCTCGCTTAATATGCGTCCCAGAGGGTCAAAAGTCGGCAATTTTTGATATCCATTATTTCTCGATCTAGACTACCTAGAGGGCTGAAATTTCAGGATTATGATCTAGGAATCATTGCCTTTCCATTTCTGTGCCTATCTTTGAATAAGACCAATTTTACAACAAGTTATGGGCAAAAATGCATGTTCAAACATTAAATGCGAATATCTCGCTTAATATGCGTCCCAGAGGGTCAAAAGTCGGCAATTTTTGATCTCCATTATTTCTCGATTTAGACTACCTAGAGGGCTGAAATTTCAGGATTGTGATCTAGGTATCATTGCCTTTCCATTGCTGTGCCTATCTTTGAATAAGACCAATTTTACAACAAGTTATGGGCAAAAATGCATGTTCAAACTTTAAATGCGAATATCTCGCTTAATATGCGTCCCAGAGGGTCAAAAGTCGGCAATTTTCGATCTCCATTATTTCTCGATCTAGACCACCTAGAGGGCTGAAATTTCAGGATTGTGATCTAGGAATCATTGCCTTTTCATTCCTGTGCCTATCTTTGAATAAGAACAATTTTACAACAAGTTATGGGCAAAAATGCTTGTTCAAACTTAAAATGCGAATATCTCGCTTAATATGCGTCCCAGAGGGTCAAAAGTCAGCAACTTTTGAACTTCATTATTTCTCGATCTAGACTACCTAGAGGGCTGAAATTTCTGGATTGTTATCTAGGAATCATTGCCTTTCCATTGCTGTGCCTATCTTTGAATAAGACCATTTTTACAACAAGTTTTGGGCAAAAATGCATGTTCAAACTTAAAATGCGAATATCTCGCTTAATATGCGTCCCAGAGTGTCAAAAGTCGGCAATTTTTGATCTCCATTATTTCTCGATCTAGACTAACAAGAGGGCTGAAATTTCAGTCTAGAAATCATTGCCTTTCCATTGCTGTGCCTATCCTTGAATAAGACCAATTTTACAACAAGTTATGGGCAAAAATGCATGTTCAAACTTTAAATGCGAATATCTCGCTTAATATGTGTCCCAGAGGGTCAAAAGTCGGCAATTTTCGATCTCCATTATTTCTCGATCTAGACCACCTGGAGGGCTGAAATTTCAGGATTGTGATCTAGGAATCATTGCCTTTTCATTGCTGTGCCTATCTTTGAATACGAACAATTTTACAACAAATTATGGGCAAAAATGCATGTTCAAACTTAAAATGCGAATATCTCGCTTAATATGCGTCCCAGAGTGTCAAAAGTCGGCAATTTTTGATCTCCATTATTTCTCGATCTAGACTACCAAGAGGGCTGAAATTTCAGTCTAGAAATCATTGCCTTTCCATTGCTGTGCCTATCCTTGAATAAGACCAATTTTACAACAAGTTATGGGCAAAAATGCATGTTCAAACTTTAAATGCGAATATCTCGCTTAATATGCGTCCCAGAGGGTCAAAAGTCGGCAATTTTTGATCTCCATTATTTCTCGATCTAGACTACCTAGAGGGCTGAACTTTCAGGATTGTGATCTAGGAATCATTGCCTTTCCATTGCTGTGCCTATCTTTAAATAAGACCAATTTTACAACAAGTTATGGGCAAAAATGCATGTTCAAGCTTTAAATGCGAATATCTCGCTTAATATGCGTCCCAGAGGGTCAAAAGTCGTCAATTTTTGATCTCCATTATTTCTCGATCTAGACTACCTAGAGGGCTGAAATTTCAGGATTGTGATCTAGGAATCATTGCCTTTCCATTGCTGTGCCTATCTTTGAATAAGACCAATTTTACAACAAGTTATGGGCAAAAATGCATGTTCAAACTTTAAATGCGAATATCTCGCTTAATATGCGTCCCAGAGGGTCAAAAGTCGGCAATTTTCGATCTCCATTATTTCTCGATCTAGACCACCTAGAGGGCTGAAATTTCAGGATTGTGATCTAGGAATCATTGCCTTTCCATTGCTGTGCCTATCTTTGAATAAGACCAATTTTACAACAAGTTATGGGCAAAAATGCATGTTCAAACTTTAAATGCGAATATCTCGCTTAATATGCGTCCTAGAGGGTCAAAAGTCAGCAACTTTTGAACTTCATTATTTCTCGATCTAGACCACCTAGAGGGCTGAAATTTCTGGATTGTTATCTAGGAATCATTGCCTTTCCATTGCTGTGCCTATCTTTGAATAAGACCATTTTTACAACAAGTTTTGGCAAAAATGCATGTTCAAACTTTAAATGCGAATATCTCGCTTAATATGCGTCCCAGAGTGTCAAAAGTCGGCAATTTTTGATCTCCATTATTTCTCGATCTAGACTACCAAGAGGGCTGAAATTTCAGTCTAGAAATCATTGCCTTTCCATTGCTGTGCCTATCCTTGAATAAGACCAATTTTACAACAAGTTATGGGCAAAAATGCATGTTCAAACTTTAAATGCGAATATCTCGCTTAATATGCGTCCCAGAGGGTCAAAAGTCGGCAATTTTTGATCTCCATTATTTCTCGATCTAGACTACCTAGAGGGCTGAAATTTCAGGATTGTGATCTAGGAATCATTGCCTTTCCATTGCTGTGCCTATCTTTGAATAAGACCAATTTTACAACAAGTTATGGGCAAAAATGCATGTTCAATATCCCGCTTAATATGCGTCCCAGAGGGTCAAAAGTCGGCAATTTTTGGTCTCCATTATTTCTCGATCTAGACTACCTAGAGGGCTAAAATGCGAATTAAATGCGAATATCTCGCTTAATATGCGTCCCAGAGGGTCAAAAGTCGGCAATTTTTGATCTCCATTATTTCTCGATCTAGACTACCTAGAGGGCTGAAATTTCAGGATTGTGATCTAGGAATCATTGCCTTTCCATTGCTGTGCCTATCTTTGAATAAGACCAATTTTACAACAAGTTATGGGCAAAAATGCATGTTCAAACTTAAAATGCGAATATCTCGCTTAATATGCGTCCCAGAGTGTCAAAAGTCGGCAATTTTTGATCTCCATTATTTCTCGATCTAGACTACCAAGAGGGCTGAAATTTCAGTCTAGAAATCATTGCCTTTCCATTGCTGTGCCTATCCTTGAATAAGACCAATTTTACAACAAGTTATGGGCAAAAATGCATGTTCAAACTTTAAATGCGAATATCTCGCTTAATATGCGTCCCAGAGGGTCAAAAGTCGGCAATTTTTGATCTCCATTATTTCTCGATCTAGACTACCTAGAGGGCTGAAATTTCAGGATTGTGATCTAGGAATCATTGCCTTTCCATTGCTGTGCCTATCTTTAAATAAGACCAATTTTACAACAAGTTGTTGTAAAATTAACAAACCCGAATAATATTACGATAATACTAAATTTTAATTTAGGTTGGCGGAACAATGATCCGCAAATTAAACAAAACAAAACACAAGAAAACAAAACGAAATTATATATAATAACAATTGGTAGGTAGCCGGCGCGCACGAGTGGATACCTACTTATTGAAAACAATTGACAAATGTCAAATACCAAAAAGGTTGGTTTGTTAATTTAACAACCGACAGCAAAAACAGTGCTGTCACCCAGTAGCTCAGTTTGGGGGTGGGTTTGGAAAAGGTGGATTTTATTAATCGAACTCGATTAATAAAATCGAAATTAATTATTAAATTAATAAAATGTACTACACAGGGGCGTAGCAAAAAAAATAATTAAAATGGGCGCCAGGAAGTATTATGGTACTTACCATCACCAGTTAATATAAATAATAATAAAAAGCGAAAATGTACTTCCCAAAAAAATAAAATAAACTTCAAGATTAATTCTTCACCTAGAAAGGTTAAGATATTTTATTTTGTATCTGGGAAACCTTTATAAATATAGGGATAAAACCCAGAATTTTTTCCAAAAAAAATATTTATACAATTTAAGATGATACAAAGAACAAAAAGAACAATTGGGTTGTGCACAAAGGACACATAGGAAGGTCACCTTGGGAAAGTTCCCAAAGAACAAAAGAACAAAGGTCGCGGGTCCCGCAATCTCGAGAGACAAAGAAATCGGCCGAAAGTCTAACGGATTAAATTTTGGCTTTTTATAGCCAACCACAAATTAAAAGTAAAGATAAAAAAAAAGCACAAACTTACTCAACCAAAAAAATACTTATCTTCCTTGATTTACGAAAAAAATCGGTCCTGCCTCTCCTTTTCCTTTTTTTTTCCAATCACGCTTTCCTCAAATTTTTATGTTTTCCCTTATTCAATTTTTAATTTTAATTAGTTCTATCCAAACACAAAAAAACTAACACGATTCTTCTTATTTTTTTTTTCTCTTCCAAAAATTTTTCACTCCTTTTTGTTTTAAACCTCACTCTTCTTAGCTTCTCTAAAAAGTGCCATATTCATGGCGAACTTTCCTCATCCAATAGCCACGACAAGTTTGCCATCCTACTCTGACCTTTTGTTATGATCTGGTTTTCTCTTTCGGTCTAACTGCGACACCCGGCTTTTTCGCTGGGGTGCATGCCGATTCAAAAACCAGTCAAACCTTTGTGGTCTCTTTCACATTGGTGATTTGAACACCAACCTTGGCTTAATGAACGAGTTCAGTTCAATTGGTCTAAAAAGTAAACGAAAAATTTTTGAAAGTTCGCGAATAAAATTCCCCAGCCCAAACCGGCCCAGTTTAATAACTTGAGGAAAGCGTTTTCAATCAAGATTAAGAGGCAGAATCCGATAGTTTGAAATTTAGACTATAAACCCTTAGACTTTCGTGCAGACAATTTTAGGAAAAAGGAAAAACACATCGCAAGGTGACCTTACTTAGTATTTCGACACTTTACGTTGGGCATTAAGCCATACTAATTTTAGGTTGGTGTGCCAATTATACAAAGGATGCACACTTTCGTTTTTGTCCTTGTGTGAACCACCTGTCACACACTCAATAGGCCGTAACCGTGACTCATCCGTCACACAATTGTGTATTTTGTGACCGCCCGTCACAAATTTCTAAAGTGAATATGTGGACCCTCTGTCACACAACCGCATTACAATGGAAACCTATTTTGTTTGCTTTTCCAAAATACAATAAGAGCAGGTCACTGACTGATGGAAAGCAGGATTCTACTGAACTCTTAAAATATTTTGGAGCCGCAACGACGGAAGGAAGGTTAAAAAAGGAAAAAGGATATGAGATAGGCTAGTGAAACTTGTTGTGGTAAATTTTACCGCAACAAATCCCACCCTTACCTCCTAGGAAATGTGCTTACAGTTTTGTAACACATTTTCTAAAGGTTGCCAAGGTAATGGAAAGAAGATAAAGGATTTTCCATCAAAAAAAATCAAATAAAAAAATGTTACATAAAAAATGATTCACATTAACAACAAAAAAAATAAGCTACTTTACTTATCAATCCTCGGATGCATCGGTATACGGTTTCAAATCTTTAACGTGCCATGTTCCGCGTTCTTTACCTTTACTATCTTTTAACACGTATGTCCAAGGTGACACACGCTTTTTAACTTCAAACGGACCGACAAACTTCGGTGCTAATTTGGCAGCATAATAATTCGCGGCATCCGACAACGAAAAGTTTCTACGCCATACAAGATCGCCGGGGTGATATTGAACATCACGCCGTCGGAGATTGTAGGCCTGAGCAGCTCTCTTGGATGCTACTTCCAGTTTTTTCCCAATATCTAACCTTAGTTCCTTGAAACGCTCAGCGATCTCACCCAGATCCTGAACATTTCCCGAACCATCTTCAACTAATGGTATTTCTCGACCTGAAGTTACCATATCCCTACCGAAGTTCGCATAATACGGCGAAACTCCCAAAACCTCGTGTTGTGAAGTGCGTATAGCACACGCTACCTTACTCAACTGTGAATCCCACATTCTGTGGTTTTCAGCGACGTAAGCCCTCAACGTCGTCTTAATTATTTGATTTATTCTTTCCGCAGGATTTGCCTGCGGATGATAGTGGGCTGTGAATTTTAATTGTGACCCGTACGCCTGGCAAAGCGTTTCCAGTTCCTTAGATCGAAACTGGGGACCGTTGTCACACACGATCACTTTTGGTACGCCAAATAAGAGGAAAACGTTATCTTCTAGTTCCCTAACTATGGCCTTTGCAGTGGCCGACCTTAAAGCGAACAGAAGTGGAAACTTAGTAAAATAATCTACCACCGTCAGTATATAAATAAAACCCCTACTCGATTTAGGAAGCGGACCTACCAAATCAACACAAATCATTTCCCACGGTGCCTTAATTCCTACCCTCTCAGTCATCAATCCAGCTGGTTTCTCATTCACCGGTTTTACCTGTTGGCAAACTTTACAGTTCCTAACGTATTTGGTTATATCGGCCCTCATCTTTGGCCAGTAAAACTTTGCTCCGATTCGAGAAAAAGTTTTCCTAACTCCCATATGTCCCGCTAGAGGGCCATCATGGTATTCCTGTAAAATCCCTAACCTTTCGTTTTTCCCTAAGACTCTCTTCCATTCCTGACTGTTTTCATGCACTATCACATGATTTGCCTTCACCAGTTTGAACAACTGACCTTGTTCAACTCTCCAGGCCGGATACCTAAGCGGATTAGAATTGATTGCTGAGATCATTTTTCTAATCCAAGGGTCTAAATCCTCGTCTGAGATACCACCCAACTGCGGCACTCCCCGAGAGAGCATATCTGGAACTACATGCTCCTTGCCCTTGCGATGAATGATCTCGAAATCAAATTGTTGGAGCCTTATTGCCCAACGAGCTAACCTACCCTGTGGATCTTTAAGATTGTTTAGCCATACCAATGAATAGTGATCGGTCACAACCGTAAACCGAACACCTTCGATATACGGCCGCAACTTCTCAATAGCCCACAATACAGCTAAACATTCTTTCTCCGTCGTAGAGTAATTCCTTTCATTTCTATTTAAAGACCTACTAAGGTAACAGACAACCTTTTCTCCCTCCTCAAAGTTCTGTGAAAGAACTGCACCGATACCGAAATCTGACGCGTCTGTTTGAACGACAAAAGGTCGTTTAAAATCTGGGCAAGTGAGTATAGGTGCTGTCACCAAACACTCTTTTGCCTTTCTAAAACTATCCTCACATTCTTGAGTCCAAGTGAACCTCCTATTCTTTTTTAATAAATCCGATAACGGCCTAAGCAATTCAGCGAAATTTGGTACAAAACGACGGTACCATGATACTGTCCCTATAAAACTCCTAACCTCTTTAACATTCCTCGGTGCTGGAATCCTAACCATACTTTCCACTTTCTCTGGATCTACGTGTAAACCATTTCGATCCACTATGTACCCTAAAAATTTAAGTGACGGCATGCAAAAGTTGCATTTTTCCCTACTAACCTTTAATCCGGCTTCACTTAACCTTTTCATCACCACATTCAGAATTTCAAGATGTTTTTCGAAATTTTCTGCAATGATGATGATGTCGTCTAAATAGACGAAAACGTATGGTTCGAGGTCGGCACCCAAAACTGTGTCGATAAACCTCTGCCAAGTCGCAGGCGAATTGTGAAGACCGAAAGGCATTCTCCTAAACTGAAAAAGACCCCTACCAGGTACCGTGAAGGCAGTATATGGCTTTGATTCCTCTTCCATAGGAATCTGCCAATATGCTGATTTAATGTCTAGCGAAGACAAGAACCTAGCCCCTCGAAGCCTATCTAAAATTGAATTAATGTATGGAAGTGGATAAGCATCCCTATCTGTATGTTTATTCAGCTTCCTATAGTCCACACAGAACCTATAGGAGCCGTCTTTCTTTTTGACTAAAAGTATTGGAGATGACCAAGCACTTGTCGATCTCTCAATAACTCCTGCTTCTAGCATCTCGTTTAATTCCCTATCTATGTGTTCCTGCATTGCCGGAGAAACCGGATAATAACGTTGCTTAATCGGTTCTGCCGACGTCCTAATCTTATGCTCAACCATAGTTGTGCAACCTAAACCTTCAGGCATTTTACTAAAAGATTGAGTTATCAGATCTTCTAGACTCTTAATTTCCCTATCATCTAACTCCGAACGTTCTGTAATAGAACAAATCGAAACCGGCTGTTCCGAAAAATTCCAAACGCGTGATCTCAAATCCGGGACGATACCCGAAAGTGCCCAAAAATCTGCACCAAGAATCACTGTTTGTGGAAGAGTTGGTATGACGATACAATCAACTAAGATTGCCCTATCCTCAACAACTATTGGAAGAGAGACAGTCCCTAACACTCCTACACCTGTTCCATCTGCTAAACGAACGCAGTGAACACCATCTGTTTTTAAAGAAAGACCTAAGTTTTGGAGAATGTTCCAAGCATCCCTACCTATTATGGTTCTAGAAGCTCCTGAATCTAATAACCCTAAAAATCTAGTACCATAAATGCTAATACCTAAAAATGGTCTCCTATCACTACCGTTTGCCTCCAAAGTAAAACCTAGATGAATTTGATCTGCCGGCTGGTTCTCAGCAGGCAACCTATTCAATTCCTGCGGACTTCCCGCCCTGCTGGCGCAAGAGCCCGTTGCCCGTTTCCCGAGCAGCGACGACAATTTTGTCTCTTCACCCCTAACTGCCCACAACCAAAACAACGCCTAGGAGCGGAACACCTATTTGCAAAATGGCCTGATCCATTGCAATTATAGCACCTCAGCGAAGAGTTTTGATTAACAGAACTGGCCTGATTTTTGGTTTGGTCGTTCCCCACAACAACCGAAACCGTTGGAGTTTCTACGCCTACATATGCTAGATCCGGTTCTAGCAGATTCCTATTATCCCTAACACTAGGAGGTGGAAGATACGATTCCACATTTGCCCTAACTGCTTCTAAGTTCCTACCTAGTGCGACCAAATCGGACACACAACTTGGTTTAGCCAAACCAAGCTGAGTTTGGTAGAAAGGTGTCAAGTTCCTTTGAATCATTGACAACTTCCTACTTTCCGAAATTGGTTCAGTTAACCTACCAAACAAATTTTGCATTGTCGCCACATAGACTCCGATGGATTCATCTTTGCCTTGTGTGCGACGCCTAATCTCATCCAACAGTTGATCATCATAGTTCGGTGGCAAGAACTCCAACTTCATCTCTCGAATGAGTTCCGACCACGAACTAACTGATGGTCTAACTGCCCTGAACCAAATTAAAGCTTTCCCTACGAAAAGCTCAACGGCTGCCTTAAAAAGTTGGGATTCCGAAACCCCCCTAGCAGAACGAATCTCTTCAACCCTTTCTAAAAACGCGTTCACTGAAGCACCACAGCGCTCCCCAGTGAATTTCACGTCCCACTTGTTTATATTGAAAAACTTATCCGAGCTAACCTGATTTTCAATATCTCTAATTCTATCCCTATTCGAATCTGCTACTTCTAAATTATTCGAGGTACCGGCAGCCGTACTACTCGACATACTTTGCTGAGGTTCAGCTGAACGCTGCTTTTCAACCTCACTAACTCTACCACCCGATTTTCCTTTTTGTTTCCTATCGTTATTCTCTTCCTCATCATCGTCTTCATCCTCTTCCTCGTCTTCCTCATCCCCTTCTAACTCAGCCATGGCCATTACCAATTTATTTTTAAGAACCTGTTTTCCCTTCTCCTGATTCTCATTCTCTGGAATGCTCCTATCCATCCTACGTAATCCCCATTCAACCTTTGTAATTATTTTTAAATACTCCTTTGAAGTTTCCGACTTCGGCGGAGTTTCTAGCAACTTTCCTATTTCTATCAATTTTTTCTCTACCGCCAACGAATCCTGTTCATACGTAAACGGATAAGCGGGATGAATAAAAGAATTCCTACGCTCTAACTTTAATGCTACCCTGAGTGCTTTGCGCATCTCCTCGACTGTCCCTACGGTTAAACCTCGAAATTCTATTTCATAGGTTATCTCGTCATGAGATAACCTATTAACCTGACTCACGTCCATATTAAGAAAAATGCAACAAACTAATCTATATTGAAATACAATTCAATACAGAAAACCGAATCTCGTTTTCAGCGAAAGTAAAAAAAAATATTTACTAAAAAAAATAACTAAAAACAAAACGAAAATTAAATTGTTTCCTATTGAAAAAGTATTATTCAAAATATTTAAAAGTATTGTTAAAAGTACTATTAGAATATAAGTTATTATGCTGAAGCGACAGCACTGATTCAATGCAACACTACTAAAAATTAATATTAATTGCGCTGACAGCTTACTCAATGTGTCTGAACGAGACAACACTATAAGCACTCGCAATTAATAAAATGGTGGCCAAAATAATTTTCTCACCAAATAAATTTTATATATTACAATAAAAGAAATAATTGCAATACGAATAAAAATAAAATTCTTACACCGTACTCTCCTATGAAAAAAAACCCCTTGCCACCAATCCGAACACTTGACGATACCGCAGGTAATTCTGTAGGTATTCCTGTAGTATGTATGTTTGTTTGTAGTTGTTGCAATTATAGCTGGACACAAAGAATTTTTACCTCTGAAAAAAGAAAACAACACAAAGTAAATTTCTGTTCAAATAAAACAAAGGAACGACACTTTCCTAATTACAACACAAAACAAATCCCGATAATTATATTGTATAGTGCACTTCCAAACACTTTTTTTTTGTTGACAGCAGACAAAGCGAAAGCGAAAGCCCCACGTTGTGGACGCCAATTGTTGTAAAATTAACAAACCCGAATAATATTACGATAATACTAAATTTTAATTTAGGTTGGCGGAACAATGATCCGCAAATTAAACAAAACAAAACACAAGAAAACAAAACGAAATTATATATAATAACAATTGGTAGGTAGCCGGCGCGCACGAGTGGATACCTACTTATTGAAAACAATTGACAAATGTCAAATACCAAAAAGGTTGGTTTGTTAATTTAACAACCGACAGCAAAAACAGTGCTGTCACCCAGTAGCTCAGTTTGGGGGTGGGTTTGGAAAAGGTGGATTTTATTAATCGAACTCGATTAATAAAATCGAAATTAATTATTAAATTAATAAAATGTACTACACAGGGGCGTAGCAAAAAAAATAATTAAAATGGGCGCCAGGAAGTATTATGGTACTTACCATCACCAGTTAATATAAATAATAATAAAAAGCGAAAATGTACTTCCCAAAAAAATAAAATAAACTTCAAGATTAATTCTTCACCTAGAAAGGTTAAGATATTTTATTTTGTATCTGGGAAACCTTTATAAATATAGGGATAAAACCCAGAATTTTTTCCAAAAAAAATATTTATACAATTTAAGATGATACAAAGAACAAAAAGAACAATTGGGTTGTGCACAAAGGACACATAGGAAGGTCACCTTGGGAAAGTTCCCAAAGAACAAAAGAACAAAGGTCGCGGGTCCCGCAATCTCGGGAGACAAAGAAATCGGCCGAAAGTCTAACGGATTAAATTTTGGCTTTTTATAGCCAACCACAAATTAAAAGTAAAGATAAAAAAAAAGCACAAACTTACTCAACCAAAAAAATACTTATCTTCCTTGATTTACGAAAAAAATCGGTCCTGCCTCTCCTTTTCCTTTTTTTTTCCAATCACGCTTTCCTCAAATTTTTATGTTTTCCCTTATTCAATTTTTAATTTTAATTAGTTCTATCCAAACACAAAAAAACTAACACGATTCTTCTTATTTTTTTTTTCTCTTCCAAAAATTTTTCACTCCTTTTTGTTTTAAACCTCACTCTTCTTAGCTTCTCTAAAAAGTGCCATATTCATGGCGAACTTTCCTCATCCAATAGCCACGACAAGTTTGCCATCCTACTCTGACCTTTTGTTATGATCTGGTTTTCTCTTTCGGTCTAACTGCGACACCCGGCTTTTTCGCTGGGGTGCATGCCGATTCAAAAACCAGTCAAACCTTTGTGGTCTCTTTCACATTGGTGATTTGAACACCAACCTTGGCTTAATGAACGAGTTCAGTTCAATTGGTCTAAAAAGTAAACGAAAAATTTTTGAAAGTTCGCGAATAAAATTCCCCAGCCCAAACCGGCCCAGTTTAATAACTTGAGGAAAGCGTTTTCAATCAAGATTAAGAGGCAGAATCCGATAGTTTGAAATTTAGACTATAAACCCTTAGACTTTCGTGCAGACAATTTTAGGAAAAAGGAAAAACACATCGCAAGGTGACCTTACTTAGTATTTCGACACTTTACGTTGGGCATTAAGCCATACTAATTTTAGGTTGGTGTGCCAATTATACAAAGGATGCACACTTTCGTTTTTGTCCTTGTGTGAACCACCTGTCACACACTCAATAGGCCGTAACCGTGACTCATCCGTCACACAATTGTGTATTTTGTGACCGCCCGTCACAAATTTCTAAAGTGAATATGTGGACCCTCTGTCACACAACCGCATTACAATGGAAACCTATTTTGTTTGCTTTTCCAAAATACAATAAGAGCAGGTCACTGACTGATGGAAAGCAGGATTCTACTGAACTCTTAAAATATTTTGGAGCCGCAACGACGGAAGGAAGGTTAAAAAAGGAAAAAGGATATGAGATAGGCTAGTGAAACTTGTTGTGGTAAATTTTACCGCAACAAAGTTATGGGCAAAAATGCATGTTCAATATCCCGCTTAATATGCGTCCCAGAGGGTCAAAAGTCGGCAATTTTTGGTCTCCATTATTTCTCGATCTAGACTACCTAGAGGGCTTAAATGCGAATTAAATGCGAATATCTCGCTTAATATGCGTCCCAGAGGGTCAAAAGTCGGCAATTTTTGATCTCCATTATTTCTCGATCTAGACTACCTAGAGGGCTGAAATTTCAGGATTGTGATCTAGGAATCATTGCCTTTCCATTGCTGTGCCTATCTTTGAATAAGACCAATTTTACAACAAGTTATGGGCAAAAATGCATGTTCAAACTTTAAATGCGAATATCTCGCTTAATATGCGTCCCAGAGGGTCAAAAGTCAGCAATTTTTGATCTCCATTATTTCTCGATCTAGACTACCTAGAGGGCTGAAATTTCAGGATTGTGATCTAGGAATCATTGCCTTTCCATTGCTGTGCCTATCTTTGAATAAGACCAATTTTACAACAAGTTATGGGCAATAATGCATGTTCAAACTTTAAATGCGAATATCTCGCTTAATATGCGTCCCAGAGGGTCAAAAGTCAGCAATTTTTGATCTCCATTATTTCTCGATCTAGACTACCTAGAGGGCTGAAATTTCAGGATTGTGATCTAGGAATCATTGCCTTTCCATTGCTGTGCCTATCTTTGAATAAGACCAATTTTACAACAAGTTATGGGCAAAAATGCATGTTCAAACTTAAAATGCGAATATCTCGCTTAATATGCGTCCTAGAGTGTCAAAAGTCGGCAATTTTTTATCTCCATTATTTCTCGATCTAGCCTACTAAGAGGGCTGAAACTTTAAATGCGAATATCTCGCTTAATATGCGTCCCAGAGGGTCAAAAGTCGGCAATTTTTGATCTCCATTATTTCTCGATCTAGACTACCTAGAGGGCTGAAATTTCAGGATTATGATCTAGGAATAATTCCTTTTCTATTGCTGTGCCTGTTTTTGATGTAAGATTTGATTTGAATAAGACCAATTTTACAACAAGTTATCTAAAAGATTACGAAATCATAAATAAATTAATCATGAAAATCCTAGAAACCGATTTCAGGAACTCAAGTATCAAAATATTTTTATTTGGTAGTGGGAATATTTTTAAAAACAGCTCTGGAAATTTCCTGCTTTAACCCATTTTTAAAAAATCAAGAAACAATAAAAGTGAATTGAATTAGAGACAGATACTATTCTAAAGAGCCCTTTTCAACTTTGTGTACCAAAAATCAAAACAAGGTAATTGTGAGCATCAGTGAATTTTACAGAGTAAAGCTGAAAGTGTTATCTAAATTTTCCCTACAATACAGAAATCACTTGGAGATGACGGGTGCGACAGTTTTTTTCCCCTATGTTTAAATTGATTTTGAAAACCTTTTTGAAATAGTTTTACCCAATCAGGAAATAATCAAAGAACCACCAATAACATTAACTTCAAATAAATTTTGTTGTACGGATCAACAGATAGTTTTGTTTAACAAATTCAATTATTTTAGACTGATGGCTATTACGTATGACTGTCATGCCAGAGAATTAGGTTCAATTTCTGCTTATGCGACATTCAATTCCTCCATGAAAGTTGTTTCCCCTAAGGTATTACAAATCCTCCAAGACCAATTATTATCGTCCCATAGAAAGTTTTTGTAATTTGTCCGATTTGACAAATTTTGACATTTCAAGGCGTCTAGAATCTATATAATTTTTTTTAAAGAAATGCTTATGCGTACGTATGTACCCACGTTCATACGGCCGATGTCCGGGAAGCTTTTTTTATCGCCCATAAGAGAACCAGTAGAGGCGCCGCCGTTCTCGAGCAATATATATAAAAGTAAAAACGCAAAACGCGAATCGGCACAAAACCTTAACTTCCAAGTTTGAAGTCAGTCGACCCAAACTTTTGTTTTCAAAAATAAAACTTGATTTAAATATTTACAATTTTTCTAAAAATTAAGAAAAAAAGCCGAACAGAATTTTAACAAAAAAAATGTCTCCAATTGAGAAAATTTAAGCACAACAAGGGAATAAATATTTTTATAATATAAAAACATTAATAATCACTTACCATACAAAATTTTCCAATTGCAATGATATTTCATTTGTAAAATTTTATTTGATTTAAAATTATTATTCAACTTTTAGTGCACTTTTTTTTTTATTGAATGTAAATTTTTCTTTAAAAAAAAACACGATCAAAAAGAACGAATGGAGAACCCGACGAGCGAGGAAAAAATAAAAATATTATTTTAAAATAATAATTTACTACACATCTTTTTTTCTTCTCAACTTAATTTTTTAAATTTTGAATTTAATATAATTGTTCACTTCACTTAATTTTTTTCAAATAAATGTACAAATTTGTTTTAACATTTAATTATCACGGATTAAAAACATAAATATTAACAATTATTAAAAACTACTCCGAGCTAAAGCACTACGCGAACGCAGACACGCACTCCACAAAAATCCAATAACAACTGCGCGCGCAATTCTGAATAATCTCTTTCTATAATCTATTTCAAATTCAATGTTTGTCTATTATTCTCACTCGGAGCTTAAATTGAAAGGATAGAGTTTAGCGCTCAGACTTAACAATTGAGTAATGAGTATTATTGCAGTACAGGTGAGGTGCCCGTGCCAGGTGCATTGCAGATTCTCACTAATAACTATTCTTTTTTTTTGAGAAAGAGAGAAATATGTATTCTAATAATGGGAGAAACAAAATGGATTCCACTGATTTGGTGTGTTGATTGGTCGTCGCATTGGTGTTATGGGTGAAGAGAAGATGAACATAATAATAAGAGAATATTATTTGAAATACTCAAGTTGGAAGGAAAAACGGAATAAATATATGTATGTTAGTGGGTGGCGGAAAAGAGAATTCGGTGTTTTGTTATTTTAATTTCAATAATAAGTAAATTTTGAATTTTTTTTAATTTAATGGAAAACAATATCAAAAGAATTAATTTAGAATCGTATTTTATATTAACGGATGTAGAAACTGCTTGAGATTTAGTAGGCAATATTTGTTTTGCTATGTTTTGGTTTTGGGATAAGATAAGAATACTAAAAAAAAGCTTCAGAAGTTTCTTTTTGTGTATTATTGGGGTTAAGAGACTGATATATTCATATTGTTGACCATACAAATCATAGACACACCATAGGTTAAAAACCGTTAAACCGTTTATAACCGTTTATGCAGACAGGAAATCATTAATAAAAATGAGAAAGAGTGTTGGAGATAAAACAGAGCCCTGGGGCACACCAGCATTTATTTTATGATTATCAGACTTGATTCCATCCAATGCTACTTGTATTGAATTATGCAAAAGGTAATGACTAATCCAATGAAGCAGGGATTTGTGAAAACCGAAAGCATGCATTTTCGATAAGAGAGCTTGATGCCAAACTCTATCAAATGCTTTTGAAATATCAAGTGCAATAATCTTACTTTACGGTGAGATGATCAATGAGATCACCAGTGGACCTATTTCTGCGAAACTGTCGATCATTAAGAAGCTTTCGGTCTTCGAGATATTTCTTAAGCTGATAATTTACCAGCGTTTCCATGACTTTGGAAAGAAGGGACGTAAGTTCAATCGGTCGATAATTAGAGGGTGAGGAAGATTCGCCTTTTTTGGGAATAGGCTGGACAAATGCAGTTTTCCATCCGCTCGGAACGAGACCAGAGGAGTAGGACAGGTGAAAAAGCTTAAGTGGTTTTGCCAGTGTTGAAGAACACCTCTTCAGAACAATAGCGGGGATACCATCCGGACCAGCGGATTTATGTGTATTAAGATCTTTTAGATCTTGGCCCCATGGAATCACTAACGCGCTCGATGATAGGCGGAGTCATAACACTCACTGGCGGCGTTGAATTGGCGTCGAACTGCCTAACGAAGAGATTAGCTTTCTCTAAAGAACTAACAAATGGAGTATCTTCCGAAGAATTCTTCATGTTTTTTACAAATGGCCTAACATTTTTAGTGCTTTTGGGACATTGCAGTATTTTTTGCCTTAATTTTTGGTCATGTAAAAATTTGGTAAGTCGAATATGGGCAAATAATATGTTTCAGAAATATCCGCTGATCCAAAATAATATACTCCATCAGAAAACATAAGAAGTCTACAATCCGACTAGCCTTCAGGATGTAAGTTCAAACTTCCGATCATTAGATGTATACTCAACGAAAACAATTGTTTGCGTATTTATCTAGTTCATTCAAAGCTTTTCAATTTGGATAGCTTTAAATTAATTTCATATTAGAAGAACCAGGATGGAAAGAAAATTATCTGAAAGTTGGAAAGAGGAAGAACATATACATATGTTTAAATTGTAAGGCGTTCGCCTATTAGTTGTTTAGTTGGGTAGGTGTCAAAAACGAATAAGGAATAGTTCATTGTCGTGCTCAGCTTTATACAGGTAGATAGATACAGATATGTTTATGATGATAATGAAGGAATGCTATTGGTAGGTAAAAGATTCTTACTACAATCCAATCACATTCTTTCTTTCCTACAAGTTTTCAGGGCAACATGGACTTATTACATTCAGTTTATGTTGTTCGTTAAAGTTAAAAAAAAAAAAAAACAAGCATACGAACAGGTACGATCTTCAAATGGTAGACATGTGCATTCAAGAGGACACAAGCGTCCACAGGTTTTTCTCAAAACCCACCTCTGTATATCAACTTATTCTCTCACCTCCCCGCGGTGAACAACGGGTGCCTAGTACATCAACTGGAGATGGGGTTCCATCCCCAGTGAAAAAGTTGTTGGGGGCAGCAAGCGAGAGAGGGGGGAGAGGTGTTTCCACTAAGGCACCTCTCCTTATCCAGGCGGCAGCGGCCGAATTCTCGAGATAGAATCAACGGTGGCGTCTACAGTTCCAGTAAGGTTGAACTACTTAGTGAACACCTTATAGGGTTCTTCAACATATTCAGATCAAAGGTATGTAAGGAGCGATTTATCAGGCTCCCCGTCCTTGGAGTTATACTAAGGATCTGGCCCTCCAGATTGGGAGGTTGGGGGTTGTGCCGTCGGAGTGACTTCCTGGCGACGTAAGAAATACCTTAGATACGGACCTCGGATACGGACGGATTTACTGTTGACAACTCACGCAAACGAAACAAGGACAACGTACTTCCGATCTGGACGTGGAATGTTACGTCCCTTAACAGACCACGTGCAGCCAAACAATTAGCGGAAGCTCAAAACTGCTGCAAAGCAGATATTACCGCCATCCAGAAGTACGATAAGATGGACCGGGCAAACGCAAACTAAAAGACTATGATGTATATCACGGCGACTGCTACCGAGAAAAAAAAACAGCGTCTTTTTGGGTGTGGATTTGTTGTTGGAACTAGACTCAGGCAAAAAGTCTTGAGTTTCAACAGTGTGAGCGAGCGCATCACGACAATCCGCATCAAGGCCTAGTATGCGCGCATGCCAAAACAGAGGAGAAAGATGAAGACATCAAAGGCATATTATTTTAGCTTTTGGACAAGACCTATGAGCAGTGCCCTGGCTATGACATTGAAATTGGCTTAGGAGATTTTAATGCCAATCTAGGAAGAGAAGACATCTTTGGTGGCATAATCGGGAGATACAGCCTGAACGAAAACCACCTCCGACAACGGATTCAGGCTGATCGATTTCACTGCGGGGAAAGACGTTCTGGTAGCTAGTACGCAGTTCACACATCACAATATCCACAAGGGGACGTAGAAACCTCCTGATCAATCAACCGTCAACCAGATTGAAGACATTGCGATCGACGCACCACACTTCTCCAGTTTAAGGATATCCAAACACTCCGAGGGGCTAACATTGACTCGGGCCACTAACTCGTTGTAGCCAAGGTACGCCTACGGATATCCCGATCCAAGCCAAACAAGGAAGTGCTGTGAGAAGATTCGATGTTAGACGGCTACATTCGCAAGAGACTGCCATGTCCTTTTCCGATCGAGATCAGAGATGCCGCCTCTGAAGTGCTAGGTTTCACACGGCCACCACATCGAAACCCCTGGTTTGACGACGAATGCCGGCAAGCGCACGCAGCGAAACAGCAGGCATACAAAACGGCGCTGCACAAAAAGACCAGAGCTGCTCGCGAGCTCTACGAGCAGAAGAGGAGAGAGGAACGCCGGGTTCTAAGATGGAAAAAATAGAGCATCGAGGAGATAGAGGGATGCCTCAACGTAAATTTTTCCTAAAGGTAAATAAGAACCTACCAAGGGTACCACCCACGAACCGAAGCCTGTAGGGACGATCAGTTGAACAGCGTAGTAGAACCGAGTCTATGTTGAGAGTATGGATAGACCACGGCGATGAAGAACCGAATTCCGCTGTAAGAGAGATAGAACCACTCAATATCGGCGACGCAGATCAACAATTCCGCCTACCCGACCTCGACGAAGTGAAGATAGCTATATCTAGACTGAAGTCAAACAAAGCTGATACATAAGAAAGGAGATCCTCTAAACTGCGCCAACTACAGAGGCATCAGTCTCCTTAACATTGCATATAAGATCCTCTCTGCCGTATTTTGTGAACGTCTGAAGCCGTTCGTCAGCAACCTGATTGGTCCTTATCAGTGTGGCTTCAGGCCAGGAAAGTCCAATATCGACCAAATATTCACACTACAGCAGATCTTGGAAAAAGCCCAGGAACTTCAAATCGATACCCCATCTCCTTATCGATTTTAAAGCCGCGTATAACAACATCTATAGGGAAGAGCTCTACAGAGCTATGTCTAGTTTTGCCATCCTTGTCAAACTTATCCCTTTGTGCAGAACGACGATCTAGAATGCAGGCTTCTATATCAAGGTCGGAAAAGATCTCACCGTAGGCACTGCATCAGTGGGCACAAACTCTGATGTTGGAGAAACATAAGTGAACAATGCAGCATTCATCTGGGTTGCACGAGGATCATCGATTAGAGTGACATCAGAATATTTGTAAGCAGACGTTTGGATAGCATCGGTTGCAAAAACAGCAGGTACATACGTTTTTGTAGCACGAGCACAAGTTTTGGCCGAAGTAGCAACATCAGCGTCTGTGGTAACAGCAGATACGGTTGTAATGGGGGCTCCAGCATTGCACATAGTTATGGCTGAAGTGACTACCGAATTCGAACCGCTAGTTTGTTCTTGGGCAATCACAAACCTGCTTCTGTTTTCTCATATTCACCGGCGGTGGTTTCATCATCGCCTTCCAGCAAATATGCTCCTAATTCTTCATAGAGCGGACGAAGTTGTGCGATACTCGCTATTTCTGGGAATTGTATTCCCGCATCCATGAGCGCACGTCCCATCTCTCTATGAGTAACAGATCGAGTAATTTTATTAATGTCTTGATTTTTAAGAATTTATTCTTTTATTTATTATCCCACTTCTGAGGTGAAATAAAGCAAACTTTTTTTAGAAAAGTATATCTTTTATTACTATACAAATTTACTCAAAAGTGTTTTACTAAAACGTGTTCTTCTTGTCGATTCCTAAAAAACAATGTCCTATCTATATCCGCTCAGTTAAGTTAGATACGGTTCAAAATACTTATTCCAGAAAAAGAGTTGTTTTAATGCCAAAGTTCATTATCCAAGGTGGAAACATAATGAGAATATTAAGGTTTATACATAATAAATATTTAGCTTCTTACAAGAGAAAATTTAAAAAAAAATCTATCGGTTTGTTTTTGAGAAAATTCGAAATATCGTTTTTTGACCAACAAAATTCATGGGGGCCACTGTTAGTTTTGATCTAAAACAAAAAATGAAAAAAAACGCCTAATGCGAATATTCTCAAAACCTTAACTTCCAAGTTTGAACTCAATCGACGCAATGGTTTAAGGCCCAACTATAATAGACTTAACCGAAAGTTAGCTAATGTCAAAACTAAACGAAAAGTTATCAGAAGTTATCGTCAAAACAAAAGTACCTAACCATAATGGATTCAAGTAACTTAAGCAACTTTGACACTTGCAAAATTGCATTTGCTTAAGCTCAAGCCATTTAAATGGTTTTTGTGTAATTGCGCGAAAGTTAGCGAAATTTAACGAAACTGAGCAGAACGTCTATTATGGTTAGTGACATATAAGGCTGCGTATTGGATCGGTCCCTTAAGCTGCCTTATGTTTGGTTAAGTCTATTATAGTTGGGCCTTTAGACTGTAGGAGCGTGGACAGACAGACAAAACAGACCGGACGGACTCGAGGGACCCACTTATTTCGACTTTTGTATCATCGTATTACCAATGTTTGATTGAAATCTCGACTTCTTGCCAAATAGTTCCTACGTGTTGCAAGTAAAAAAGGATGCAATTTTTGTTATGTAGCCTTAAGAAGGTTTCTGACTTTATTTCGAAAATATATTATATAGACAAAAAGGTACATATACATATAAAAGGATTATAAATTTGTAATTATCATTTAATTTATTTTGCTAAATACCTAAATAGTATATAATAGTTTTTTCAGAATACATTGAATTTTTAAATAATATTTAGATTGTAAACATGAAAATCTATTGCTTATCGTTTTTTCATTTCTTATTGTTTTTTTTTTAGATTAAACCTTAAAAAGGTTTTTAAAATATTAATTTTTAATTTTTAGTAGGTACAAATTACTATTTAAAAAAATCTCTAAAAGACCTATGATTTCAAAAATGAAAATCACAGCTACAAAACAAAACATTTTCTTAAAAATTAATTATTAAAGCCCAGAAGCACATTCATAAGCGCTATTTGTGTTTTTAACAAATTTTTCAAAATGATTATCCGGCTTTGGGTCCATATCGAGCACAGACACCTTGGTTAAATATGATTTTCCATTCTCTAAACAAACAACATTTGGATGACCTGAGAATCTAAGAAAAGAAATATTTAAAAAAAAGAGTTCAATTTATAAAAATACAAAAAGGAAAACAAAATTCAATAAACTCACTGAGAAGAATTTGAAAGGTGGATTTCTTTGAAGGCAACGATGATAGAACAATCTAAAAATGTAGCAGCTATTAGATATTTTTCGAGAGATTTAAGGTCGTCAAAACTTCCGATTGACTTTTTTTCAAGGAACTTTTTTAACCATTTAAATGTTTTTCTTTTTGTTGAGTTCGCTGATTTGAAGTTCGAGCAAGATTGGTGAGTCATGTAGTCCTGAAAATACATATATATCGTTTTTGAAGTTTCAAATCTGTGAACAGGATCAAAGACAAATACAAAAAAGGAGCCTGGGATGCGACCCACACTGATAACTTCCCATCCCGTCTGTCGATTTGTCTTGCTTAAAAGTTTGTCTATATGTACTCGTATCAATTTTTACCAAATTTGCGTACTATTTTTTGTAGATTTTATTTTTTTTGAAAAAACGGACCGTTGGATTTTTATAAAAAAATTACTGAATATCGAAAACAATATTTTCTGTGAAATAAAATAAGTGCGAAGCCAATATTTCTAATTTTTGAAAAGCTATTTGAGCCGAAAGTAAAATTTTAGCAAATTTTAGTATTGTTTTTTTTAGAGTTTAATATTTTGTAAAAAAACTGTCAATTCGAGTTTTTTTAAAAATTTTACCAAATGATAAAAACAATATTTTTTATAAGATAAAATTAGTTTGATTTAGATTTAGATTTAGATTTATTCATTGAATGCATACACAGTAAGACGTACATCTTATAATATTAGTGATATGCTAAAATACAAAACATAAAATAGTTAACAGGCTACTTCAAAGATGAATTTATATAAATTTTTTGAGTTTAAATAAAATTTAATTTAATTTAATTAATAATTAATAATCTCATTCTTTAAATTCAAATTGATTTATTCAGTTAAAATTACAATTAGTATATAATATTTATGTACATATGTATATTTATACAAATTTTTGTAGTTCAGTTCGTTATTTAAAATCATGTAATATAAAATTCGTACATATTAATCTCAACTCTCAACTTTATGCGAGGTTCTTTGAATATTAGGCACTTTGAAAATGACTTCGGAGTTCTAATCGAAACCTAGTTTCTCCATTTAAAGTTTTCAAGTTTCTAGGCAGAAGATTCCACAGACGAATAGCGTAAACAAAAAATTGTTCTTCAGAGGTACGACAGGAATAATGAGGGTGCATAAGCATTAAAGATCTGCTTGAGGAACTGAATTGAATCCTATTATATAAACTAGAAGGTTGTTGCGTGTTTATTATGTTACAGAGTAGGAGTAGAGTCCTGTACCGCATGAGATGATCAAAGGAAAAGTTGTAAATTTGGCGTGAAAATTCCGAAATACGATCAAAACGACGTAGACCAAAAATGTAGCGAGCTATGTTATTAAAGGCGACATTCAATTTCCTTCTAGTGTTGGCATCACAGTTGCTAAAAACTTCGCAACCATAAGTTAATATTGGGATCACAATCGTTTTGGCAATCATCATCTGAGTGTTCAAGGGCGTAAAATGTTGTGACCCACCGCCACATTGATATGGCTGTCCCAAGTAAGTCTCCTGTTAAACAACATGCCTAGATTTCGCGCATTCGATGTAAATTCAATTGGTATACCATTCAAGCAGATGCTTGGAAAATACTCCAGGTTAATTGCTGATTTATTGATGATAACACATTTTGACTTGGTAGGATTTAAGAAAAGACCATTATTCTGAGACCAATTTGATATTTTTTCGAGATCTTGGTTGATAGTATAAGCTCCATCTTCTATTAGCCCCAGGGGACAACTATAGATCAACTGTACATCATCAGCAAACATTTGAATCGCACATCCCGAAATCTGAGTTGGTATTTCATTAATGTATAGAGAGAAGAGAAGGGGACCCAAAATAGAACCCTGGGGAACTCCTCTGGTTGTGGGAAGGAATGACGAAATTTTGTTATTAACCGACACCGCCTGAAATCTATCTTGCAGATATGTTTTTATCAACTTAACCGCCAATGGAGACAAACCATAATAACTAGAAAGTTTCTGACATAAAACGTGATGGTCCACCGTATCAAAGGCTTTTGAAAAGTCTAGTAATACTAGAAAAGATACTAGGTTATCATCTAATGCCAATCTTATTTCTTCAACTACATTGACTATTGCTGTAGTACAACTGTGCTTCTCACGAAAGCCAAATTGTTTACTTGACAACAAGTTCTGTGATCTGATATGGACATTGAGCTGTTTTTGGAGAATTTTCTCGAAAACCTTGGACAGGAAAGGTAATATGGAGATGGGCCTGAATTCATCCGTGTTTCGACCCTTGGGAATTGGAATGATTTTTGCCCTTTTCCAATCATCAGGGTAAACGCCCGTCATAATTATAGTGTTGAAGATATGGGTCAAATAGGTTAAGATGTATGGTAAAATTGCTTTCACAAAAACTGGATGTATGCCATCGATTCCAACCGCATTCGATTTGATGCTAAGTAAGCTTTCAACGATATCTGTATTATCAATACCAACAAAGTCAAATGACATACCTTGGTGAGAAGTATTAAGAGATTCCCGAGTAAGTGATGAGGATGAGTTATGAGAGAGATGTGGAAAAGGAAGCGAAACAAAGTTTTGGTTTAATACATCTACATCTATGTTCCCATTATACTCAATATTAGATCTACCTACCCCTAATTCTCTTAAATTTTTCCATAATTGGCGTTTGTTGGCTGTAACTAACTTTAAACTGTACGCTTCGATTTTAGCGGATCTAATTTTAGCATTTGCTTGGTTACGAAGAGTACGATAGGTTTCGAAGTGTATTACAAGTCTATATCTCTTCCACTCACGGTAAGCACGATCCCGTTGAAATAGAAGCCTACGAATTTCATTCGAGAACCAAGGACGTTGATAATTTATAGCATTTATTCTTCGGATTGGTATATGGTTGTTAAACAGGTTTGAAATATTAGAGTTCAAAAACTTAACTTGGTCATTAGGTGAGGGGAGGTAGAAGACTCTGTCCCAATCAATGTTCTGCAGATTTAGTTCAAGGCTAGTATAGTCTACCCTGTGAAAATCACGATACACATATGGGGTTTCAGTTGTATGTTTCCTAAAATCAAATCTTAAATAAATAAGATCATGTTTCGAAAATGCTGGTGCCGATAACTGGTCATAATGCAAAACGTCGCTTAATTCACTTACAAAAAATGCGTCTAAAAGTGTTTGTGAAGTACCTACAAAATGAGTTTGAAGCCAATATTTAAAATTTTTGAAGAGATATTTGAGTCGAAAATCAATTTTTACCAACTTTGAGTATTGTTTTTTTTAGGTTTTTTATTTTTTATAATAAAACTGTCAATACGATTTTTCTCAAAATTTTTCCTAATGTTGAAAACAATATTTCTTATAAGAAAAAATTAGTTAGACGCTATTATCTCAAAGTTCTTAAAATATTTTTGAGTCGAAAATCATTTTTTACCAACTTTTGTTAATTTTTTTTCGGTTTTTAATTTTTTGTAAAAAAACTGTCAATTCTATTTTTTTCAAACTTTAACTGAATGTTGACAACAATATTTTTTGAAAGATAAAAGTGAATTAAAGCCAATATCTCAAAGTTTTGAAAAGATATTTGAGTCGAAAATCAATTTTTACCAACTTTTATACATTTTTTTAGGTTTTTGTTTTTTGTAAAAAAAACTGTCACTTTGATTTTTCTCATTATTTTTCCAAATGTTGAAAACAATATTTCTTATAAGATAAAATAAGCTTGAAGCCTAAATTTCAAGTTTTTCAAAAGATATTTGAATCGATATTCAATTTTTACGAACTTTGAGTAATGTTTTTTTAGATTTTTATTTTTTATAAAAAAAACTGTCAATTAGATTTTTCTCAAAATTTAATCAGATGTCAAAAACATTATTCTTCATTGCACAAAATTGTTTTGGAGATGAAATCATATTTAAGTCGTAAAATTTTGGGGGTAACAAATTTTTTTTTTCAGTTTTATTGATTTATAAAAAAAAACGTTATATTGATTTTTTCCAAAAAATATACCTGTTTGGTATTATATTAAATTTAATTCAAGTCTCTAGCGTTTTTCGTTCGTATGATATTTAGGGTTAACCAAAATTTTCACCTTTTTTTCAAACTGCTATGGTAAAAAAAACACCCACGCAATTTTCTTGAGAGCCCTTTCTGCATCTTTCTGCCTTATTATCTGTATAACAAAATTTATTTTAAGTTGATATCTCTTATGGTTCTTGAGCTATGGAGGACGAAAAAAAGTGGCGAACGTACGGACGTACGGACGTACGAACGTACGTACACACGCTCTCACAGACATCTTTCTAAAAATCTTTTATTTCGACTCTAGGGACCTTGAAACGTCGAGAAATGTCAAAATTTTGAATTTGCAAATCGGACCCATTACAATAACTTCCTATGGGAAGTTAATAAACTACAAGCTTTAACATCCGTGAAAGCTTTAAGACTTCATACCATTTTACCATCCTTCAAAAGTGAAGTTGAATAAGACTCCGCTGCGTGTAAAAGTGAAATGTAAGGCCAAGACATCAACAAACGAATAGATGCAATCAGTCTAAAATCCGAATAAAAATAATCAAAGTCATATAACAACATCCAACTTAGGTTTATGTTTAAATATTCCTTTTAACTAGCTTTTTCCAAAGAAGGATAATATGGCATAAACATAATTTATGCAATTCACATATTCATTAAATTTTTACTATTGCTAGATTAAATGCTTAAAACAATAAACCAGAACTTCAAAGAACTTATAAACGAGTATAAAATAACCCAAGGAAACGGATCCTTAAATTTAATTCTACTATTTAAATGCCAAAAAGAAAGTAGGTAGTATAAAAACTTAGAGGATAAAACCTGGCATCGCATTTGTAGAGTTGCACACACAAAAATTTAAAAGGAAACATTTTACTGGCAGCAAAATGTTAAATACAAATAAAAAAAAAACTATACCAATTCAACGCGCTTTCCAAGGACTTGGTCACGAGCGAAGCGCAGGGAACGAACAAGGATGAAAAACGACCGACCGACTCGTTTTCCTATCCTTCGTTGGTATTCGCATTCTCAGAGCTGTTTGTGTATTCAGAATTCACACAACAGTGCAATGAAACGGAAAGCATAAATATAATAATAAAAAACACATGAAGGAAAAAATGAAATTTAAGCTAACGATTTAGTCCTTTTCTGTTGTTTTTTCTTTCGTCCTTTTTTATTTCATCACAATCACACATTTGCCATCACCTTCACAGTATACAGTACACCTACCTTAGCAAGAAGTTGAATGTTTAAAATTCTCTCAAGGACACCAGTTCCGCCAGGTTTTCCCGAGTAGTTCCGCAACAGACAGTTAATAATCAGATCCTGGAACGTTGTCAGATCACTACAGAGAGAGAATTATGAACATATAAAAATCCTCAAATGTTTTATCCTTGATAATAAAATAGTTACCCATTGAATAACTTTTCTTTTAGTTCTTCAAGAGAAATGGTATTGGTTTGGTCACCATAGATAAGATTCCCATTACGAAAAATGCGCAAATTATTTTGTGGACATTCAAGAAGTGCATTTAAGGACTTTCGCATCGCCTCTGGTTTTCTATATAGAGAGAGAGTTATCCTTTTTACAATTTTCAATATTTCCATATACATAATACGAACCCTGAAAACATGTCAATGGGGCAGTATGCACTCACTTTGGATATCTTATGAGCCCGAAGCTAAAATAATAGAAAAACCAAAAGATATAATAGAAAGGCAAAAAGGACCGCAGGATACCCTCGATTTACCTTAGAAAATTGCATTGTACAGTAACGACACCTTGTCGAAGCTTTTAGGTTGAATGGATTGAGAAATGGCGTTGGAGGAAGACCAAGACCAGTAACAGGACCAGGACAACCACCAACACCATCGCCATCACTATAACCATCGACTTTGACTTCGACATCGACATCGATATCCTGCAGCATCCATCCTTGTTTTGGTTTAATATCGACGGCAAATGTGTCCCCTGGTGTTAGCTTTTTATTGAAGAAAATAAATCATAAAATTTTAGAATTTATAATAGAAAGATGCAAGATGCCATAGTGGCGGTGGTTGGTGGTTGGTGGTTGGTGGCGATGGTGAAGGTGGACTTGTGGTCCTAGAAAAAGTTGTAAACAAGCGCAACAACGCCAACGTCCGTCGTTGTTGTCGTTCGTCGTCGTCATCGTCACCATCGTCGTCGGTCGTTATTTTATTCTACCTACCAAAAACCGTTAACCGACACAATAAGGACTAAAAATATATGGAGAATGGACGGACGCGGACCTCCACAAACGCGACGGTGATGACGATGAGGACGAACGACGAAATATGTACAAACGACAAAGCGAAGAGCCACGAGATTGGAATGCATAATTTATTGAATTTGGCCAATAGGGACGCATAAACTAAGCCAGATTCTTGCAGCTTAAGGAAGTTTTCATCCACCCCAGAGGCATATTGCCATTGTTGCAACTCACCTGATGTTGTAAACCAGCAACTAACAACGTTTCTGGCAAGAGTGTAGCATCTGGCAGTAGGAGTCCGAATTGTCCACAAAACTCTTTGTCTAGTCGATGAGCTATAAATTTTCCAAACGGATTAAAATAGAAAATGATACTTTTGAAATTGAGTTGGTATGAGTGGTCGGTCGGTTGGTCGGTTGGTAGGTTGGTCGGTAAAGTAGTTGGGAATGTGCATTTCAATTTTGCAACATTGTTTGTCCGGTTCGGAATCGAATTTGGTTGAGTGGAAGTGGGAGTCGGTAGAGCATCCCCTTCAATTGTTACATTTGTGCTCTGGTTTTGTGTATAGGTATAAGGTAGCATCAGAAGTGGGATGCTATAGTAAATCTTTATTTTATTGTTCAAAGGTAAATTAAATGTTTATATGATTGATTGGAATTTTTCTTGTTTTGTTTCGTTGTTTTTCGATACTTTTCGTTGTGAATTTCTGTGCAGCAAGGAAGGTTGATATATTCTGGAGGAATGTGGAGCAACTTTGCAACTAAGCGGACGGGAGACTATGAGGATGAGATTGCAATTGCAATGTGGCAGTGACAGTGGAGGGAACAAAATGTTTTAGAAGTAGAAAATAATTTATGGGATGAAATAAAAACTATACGAAAAACATTGTGTATAGGTTCAGGAGAATAAATATTTCAAAACCGATTGAGAGGCAGTTATTTTTTGGAATTTTAAACTTTTACCTATATAAGCAAGTGTCTATATATGTATTGGACATGTAGATAGTAAAGGGTCCATACCTTCTATATGTATTAAAACAAAATTTAGGTTTTTTTCTGCATTCGATGAAATGAGAATACAATTTGTTTAAAAACTGAAAAAGAGGACTGAACACACGTGTGTATTTTTATTTATTTAAACTAAGTTTATTTTCAGTATAGAAAAGCTCTTTAAGGCTTTAAAGTGCATGTAATTTGAAAAAACAGTGGAATATACAGTCGCGTCCGCTTATTTGCACCACAAACAATGCAGAATGAGTAACTTTGTATGAAAATCACTTTAAACCACATAAAAATCCAGTTTTATTTGTGACAGTTTAAGCAACTGGAAGTGAAACTTTTAATTTTATTTTTTAGGTGAGTTGTTCCAACTTCAAAGATTAATGGACGCTTTTAGTTAAAAATCTCTATGCACGTAAACTTTTGCCTGAATTTAAGTATGGAAGGGTTTTAGACACAAGATTTTCGTCATTTAGTTGAGAGATCAAATTAGAGTTGAGTTGACACTTCACGTACAATTTCATTGCATTCTGTCAAACCAACTTTTCGAGAAATTATTTTAATTTAAAAATAGTTTTTAGTTAATCGGAGTGCAGTTATACGTATTAAATTTGTATGAAGAAGTCCAGCAAAAAAGTGATACATTTCTTGTGATAAAAATCTTGAACAGAAATATTCACATAAGCGGAGAAGACTGTATTTGAATTTACTTACTATTTATGTTTATGTTGTTAAAATACAAATAATATTGTCAAATCAGTCTGTGGGCTGGAAATAATACTATCAGGAATTGTCAGATCTTAAACCATGACATTTGGCAATTTCAAACATTCGTCTGACAAAATTGTGAAACTAAATTGGAAGTTTACACGAACGTATGAGACTTGGGATGATTTTATTTTGCTGGCCAGATCATACCAGATCTAAACTTAAGATCCAATAGTTAAAGTAAAAACTCCATTCAAAAGGGAAATTCACATAACTTTTGATATGAAGTGAGTCAAGTCAATAATTTAATATTCAAAGAACTTCAAGTATCTTTTATTTATTTCATTGGTTTTAGCGGTAAAGGGTCTACTAAATAAAAAAAGTCATTCCAAGATTATACAAAATATAGGGTTTTCCAATAACATTAATTATGAAAAGCCAGCAGAGTTGTAATAGGTCCACTGATGATCTTATGGTTTTTCTCACCGAACAGTGGAACAAACCTTTACATCATGTTGGAGAAAGTAAGATTATTGCACTTGATATTTCAGGGGTATTTGATAGAGATTGGGATCAAGCTCTCTTATCGAAAATGCGTGCTTTTGGTATTGATGAATCTGTTCTTCATTGGGTCAGACATTACCTTTTTGATCGTTCAATTCAAGTAGTATTGGATGGTTTTAAATCTGAAATCCACAAAATAAACGCTGGTGTGCCACAGGGTTCCGTTTTGTCTGCGACTCTTTTTCTTATATTCATAAATGATCTTTTGTCTGAAACTTCTAACCCACTACATTGTTTCGCTGATGACAGTACCCTCTGCTTTTCATATTCGTATTGAGATTCTCATCCTTGTTTTTCGGATGTGGACTACCAACGGATGCGTATGATAAGCTCATTTAATTCTGATCTTGACAGCATTATCCAATGGGGAACCAAAAAACGTGTAGAATTTAATGCTTCGAAAACTCAATGCTGTCTACTGTCACAAAAGCGTAACCCTACCCCAATGCCACTATCCATGGTTGGTACTTGCATCGAGGAGATTGAACAACTATCAGTCCTAGGTATGTGGGTCACAAACCACTTGTTGTGGAGTGATCACAAATTTAACATGGCCAAAAATGCTGCTAAGTGTATTTTACCCCTTCTGATCTGGCTATAATTTACAAAGCTTTTATTCGTCCCAAACTCGAGTATAACTCTCATATTTGGACTGTTGCTCCAATTACGTACTTGAGTCTTCTGAATAGAATTGAAAAAAGAGCTCTTAAAATGATAGCAAATCGTTCTCTAACCGAGACATTTGTTTCTCTTGAACACCGCCAGAAGGTCTCAAGCCTGTCATTGACTTATCGTTATTTTTATAAAAAATGATCTAGCGAATTACAGTTGCATTCCTCCCCTTAAACAATTCAACCGTAAAACCCGTATTTCTAGGAATGCCCAACAATTTACCCTCGAGCCCAATTTCGGACTTTTGTTTAGTACGGGGATTCTTTCTTTAGCCGCACTACAAGAATGTGGAATGCTTTACTTGACTCCATATTTGACACTCATTACAATGTGCAGACGTTCAAAACCAATGTGCATCGGTTTCTCCTTTCTAATCCTATCCTCTTTTCCTAATTGCTCGCACTGTGTTAAATCATTATAAGGGTGATCATAACCTCTTTAGTGCGCGGACAATATAAAAAAAAACTTGTAGTGACTGCAGTTAAATCAGGACTTTGACTTTTTTCTAAAATCTTTTGACTTCCAAAATGACATTTCCTTTTGACATACGAGCTAAAAGTCATTTTGATTACTTTGATTTGAATTCGGTTTCATTGTCAATTGACTCAGAGTTAAGTAGACTGCAGTCTCTTTGATTTAATTAAGCCTTTAAAATCATCTAAGATCAATTTTGGAAACCAGTAAGTGACTTAAATCAGCCCGACATTTGAATGCAGTCCTTTAACATAATCCATTCTGACGTTCAAAATTTACTTGCATTCAAAATTAAATCTTAAATGACTATGATTTCTTAGAATCAAAGAGACTGCAGACTTTAAGTCGATTGACTCTTAAACTGACTTAAAGTCAAAAGTATGAAAATATTATGGTAAAACTTTAGGTAAAAAGCTTAAATCAAATCAAAAGTTTAAATTTTAGTTAATTTACAACTTCGATTTTTATAGCTTTCACTTTTAAAAGCTGTCATATTTTGACATTTGACACTACGTCTCCGTTACTTAAAATGGATCGGTACACGTGTATTATATCGAAAATGTGATCACGTTTGGAACTTTTGTTAATGTTAGGAAAAGCATGTCAAGACAATTAAAATAAGTAATGGGAACCTAGTGCTTTATTTTTAGTTCAGTTTTCAGCCAATAAATCTCTATTTAATCACCTTTGTCAATTTTTTAACTAAATGTTACAAAGTTGATCAAATAATATATACTAGACTTTCATAACTCAATTACAAGAATAGATTGATAAATCGAATCTAATCCGTATTTATTTTTGGTGGATCAAAAGATTGAATATAAACAGGATTGAAATGTCATTCCAAAAACTAGCTATAAACTTGTTTTAGGTATTCTAACTTCAATCTTTGTATATGTATTTGAATAGCACTATCATCAAACACAAAATTTTGTTTACGGATAGCGGAACGTGGTGGCGCTGCCAGTACTAAAATTAAGTGTGGAATCTAAGAGCGATTGGACGCATAAAAATATTGAAATAAATAAATAAAATAAGTAGTGGGTGGGAATGTAGAAAAATATGTATTAATGAGGGTAGACTGGTATGTATTAAGCGGAATTGTAAGGACTTAAGCCGCTTCGTCATTGCAGTTAAGCCATGACTTAATCTAGAATTAAATGGTCAACTTAAAGAGCCAACGCATTGACTCTCTGACGCTTTCAATTGTAGGTCTGCAAATGACATCAATTTTAGTCCAGAGTCAACGCGTTGATCGTTTACGTTGACCTTCTAATAGTAAGAAAGTTTCTAGGGAATAATTTTGTTAAATTAATGAATTAAACCAAAAAAGTAACAACATTTATAAGAACCTTCAAAAAAAAACGGACAAATGGCTAACTTTTATGTAAGGTGAGTTTAGGCTTAAGTGGCTGCGCATTCACAATCCACACACTTAGGCTAAAAGAAAATGCCCATTGTGATACCACACGAATCTAGAGAATTACTTCTTAATAGTCGAACCATTTTGAGCTTTTTTTTAAAGCAAAGAAGATATTTGATATCCTTTTTAACTAATTTACTGGGATTATCAAAAGAGTAGTCTCCCAGATGAAGTTGGCGTCTTAGTGAAAGAGCAGAGAAGGTGAGAGATTGTTTCCTCTTCTTCCACGTACATACAGCTCCTGCAGAAGTCATTTGAGGATACACCAAGTAGTATTGCTTTTCTGCCTATAAGACAGTGTCCCGTAAGGACACCTATTAGGGAGCTAATATGAATTCTGCTTTGATATAACAAGTCTTTAGAGCGCTTTAGGTTAGTGAAGGCCATATGAGTTTTGTGGCTACGCATGTTGGTGAATTGTGCTACCTAGAGTTTGCTATCGTAAAAGCTGTTTCTTTTAGCAGAAGTTTACATGTAGCTATCGGTATGACGGTTCTATTTTTAGCGAGTTAATCGGCTCTACAATTCCTGTTATGTCTCTATGGCCCGGCACCCAACAGAGGTGAATATTAAATTGCTGCGCCATCTCCATTTGTCTTGGATCCATCTGTGTAAAATTAATGCTTTTGTCATCCAGGAGATTCATCTCTAGATGGAATGGATAACTGGAAGTTTTTATCAAATTGGGGTTTAAAAATAATGTAGTCTATGTACTTTGGTATAGAACCAAATAGGTTCAAAATGATGGAGTGCCCCACATTGTTGTTTGTCCATTGAGGTGAGGCGTCGAGTCTTATCGCTGTACTCGCTGCCACTTGTTTACTGAAGATGTCGAGGGGTGTCAGATGGAGGAGAGTGTCTAACGCTGCTGAGGGTGTGGTTCTCAATGCCCCGCTTATGCAAAGACATGCAGTGCGCTGAATTCTGCTAAGTTTGTCGAAGTCTCCAGTGAAGTCCACCATACTGTAACACCGTGCATAAGTATCGGATGACCGATGTGTATAGCCAATAGGTTATGCGAGGTTGAAAACCCCATTTGCTTCCTATGGCTTTTTTGCAAAATAAAAGAGCTACTGTAGCTTTTTTAACTCTTTCCTGAATATTAGGTTTCCAACTTAATTTTGTGTCCAATATCAGACCATAAAATTAGTGGTACAGGTACACTTTGTAGCCTTCTCTCTTAAGGGATATTAGTAGTTGGTTAACCACTATGTTCCACAGGAGAGGGGACAGAACACCACCTTGCGGAGTGCCTCTACCGACAGACCTCTTCGTGCAAATATCCCCCAGCTTAGAGTTGATGATCCTGCTTTTTAGCATTAGATTAATTAACTCACAGAGTGAGTATTCGACGTTAAGGGTCGTCATAGCAGAAGTGATAACGGATGTGTCAACGTTGTGGAAAGCACCCTCAATATCCAGAAAAGCCACCATAGTATATTCCTTTTGCTCTAGGGAGTGTTCCATAGTTCTTACCAGAGTGTGCAAGCCTGTTTCTACCGATTTCCCTTTGCAGTAAGCATGCTGAGACATCGATAGTCTCTTATCAATGGTATGACGTGCATGGATATCAATCAATCGTTCCAGAGTTTTGAGAATGAATGATGATAGGCTAATAGGTCTTAGATCTTTATGGTTGACATGCGTGCATTTACTCGCCTCGGGAATGTAAACTACCTTTCTTTCTCTCCATCGCTCGCTCAGGGTCCATGTCTATTTTTCTTTTGTAACAAGACCTTGAGAAAAAGTTAAGTTAATACCCGGTCCAGGACGGTTTGTTGTATTAACGGATTTGGAGCTATCTGGGAAGTGGGTGTCTAGTAGCAGGTTTAGCGTTTCTTCGGAAGAGTTGGTCGATGTACCGTCTGAGTTTTTAAGACAACTAGGCATGGTTGGATTTGTCGAAAGAATCTTTCTCATCCTTGATGCCTCAGAGGATTCTTCTATTGAGCTACAGAAGGATCTTTTAGCTAGGCTCAATTTTTGTTTATACTTTTTGAGGGATTCCTTATAGATGTCCCAATCTTGGGGGTGTCTAGTCTTTTTTGCACGATTGAAAATTTATATAAAAATTACCTGAATGCTAAAAACAATATTTTCTGTGAGATAAAATTAGCTTGAAGCCAATGTTTTTAATTTTTGAAAAGATATTTGAGTTGAAAGTAAATTTTTACCAAGTTTTAGTATCGTTTTTTTTTTTAATTTTTTGTACAAAAACTGTCAATTTCATTTTTCTCATAATTTTACCAGATGTCAAAAACGTTAGTGTTCGTTGCACACAATTATTTTGGAGATATAATCATTTTTGTTCGTAAAATATTCGAGGGCACAAATATTTTTTTCAGTTTTCGTACGTTCGTACGTTCTCGACGTTTTTATCGCCGTCCACAGCTCAAGAACCAGAAAAGATATAAACTTCAAATAAATTTTGTTATAAAGTTAAAAAGGCAAAAAGATGTAAAAACGGGCTCTCAAAGAATTTGCATGGGTGGCTTTTTTACGATAACAGTTTAAAAAAAGGTGAACATTTTGGTTAACCTTAAATATCTCATGAACCAATAACGCTTGAAACATTACTCAAAGTTGGTAAAACCGAATTTCGGGTCAAATATCTATTCAAAAATTTAAGTTTATAGCTTTAAAATAATTGTATCTTTTAAAAAATATTGTTTTCAACAGACAGTAAAATTTTGAGAAAAATCGAATTAATAGTTTTTTACAAAAAACAAAAACTTAAAAGAAAATTTACAGAAGTTGGTAAAAATTGATTTTCGACTTAAATATCTTTTCAAAAAATTGAGATAAAGGCTTTGAGCTAATTTGAACTTTTAAGAAATATTCTTTTTAACATTTGGACAAATTTTGAGAAAAATTGGATTAGACAGTTATTTTACAAAAAATATAAACCTAAAAAAATATCAATAAAAGTTAGTAAAAATTGATTTTCGGCTCAAATATCTTTTAAAAATATTGAGATATTGGCTTTCAACATTCAGTAAAATTTTGAGAAAAATCGAACTTACAAAAAGTAAAAACCTAACAAAAAAACAATACTAAAACTTGGTAAAAAGTTACTTTCGACTCGAATAGCTTTTCAAAAATTGAAAATACTGTCTTCAAACTTTTTTTATTTCACAGAAAATATTTTTTTCAGTAGTTTTTTCATAAAAATCCAACAGTTGGGTTTTTCATAAGAAAAATAAAATCTACACAAAAAAGTAAGCAAATTTAAAAAAGAATTGAGGTTCGGTTCTTGATATATCTCAAATTAATTTCATTTATCCAATTTTTAAAAATTTAAGAAATGCTACTTCAATTTAAAATAAAAATCTATTTAAGAAAACTAGATTTTCAAAATTAACTATTTCTTTATATTTAAAATATTGTTAGTAATTTTAATTTTTTTAAGAATAATTCAACTGACAGCTTTTTTAACTCAACACGAAAACCTACAAACTTTTAAGCAAGAAAAATCGACAGAACGGATGGAAAGTTATCAGTGGGGGTTGCATTCCCGCCTCTTTTTTAAATTTTCTTCATTCTCAATCAACCAATCAAACCACACAATATCATCCAAAGGAACTGTTAAGATCCCGAACACTCCTTCTTCATAAACATATTTTCACTTATAGCATTTGCTGAAATTCTATTGAAAAATAAGTTTTAAAAAATTCTTAAAGGGGACAGTTATAGCTATCTGTAACATCTATCAGTAAAAACTTGAAACATGTGGAGTCTGATGTGTTTTATGTTGAAAAACGTTTATAGATATCGATGAATGTACGTCATTAAATCAGAAATATTAAACATCCAGGAGCTTCGCACTTTCTTTTTTTGCTGATTTTATCAATAATTCTTCTGGAACGCCATCAATAAAACGAAATGGAATTTTATTGGAATTTCGCACTCAGCTGTTCGGTTAACATTAAATTCCATCATTGCCTTTTTTTGAATGTATTTACAAAATGATTTAAGCTTCAAATGCTGAAGTCTTTTTATTGCATTTATCTTTTTATGAAAATAAAGCTCTAACATGTTCAAAAACGTAAAAAAGCACATTTTATTGATGGATTTTATTGATATCTCGAAGCGGTTCCTAGACCAGAGCTTTTTGATAAATTTTCCAAAGTCTCTTTTAGTAAAGTCTTAACGAGAAACTACATTGACCTCACACTTATTTCGTATAAGATGACTCCTTTTTGAGTGGCGCTACTCCTGAGATCATGAAACCAACAAAAAATCATCACGCATATTTTACGAAGAAAACATACCACTTCCACTCTACGCCTTCGCCATGAGACTCTTCGTTTCAAGGAAAAACCACTTAGGTATTTAAAAATTTAAGTCAAAGAGGTGAAAGTGCATCACACGAACACTGGAATCCTGCTTTGAAAACAAAATTCACACACGCAAATTTTACGCAACTGAAATCCCATCCTCAACCCCTGCTCAAACCCCGACCATAAAAAGTTCAACGAATTGTAGCTATACTATGTAAAGGTTAAGTATTTATACTCACCCGGTCTGAATGGTCTACAAAAGTCATTTATTCTGCGGCGGTCCGCCTCAGATGCTATATTGACAATTTCCGGAATATTGACGTATTCCTTGCCAATAAATATCGCCATGACACTAACAAATGCAACCAGCTCTTCAGGATGCACTACTGCTGCTGCTGCATCGTCCTCACTGTTTTCATTGGAGATGGCACCATCAGTGGCGGTGGCGATGGCTCTGGCGACATCAACATTCAAGCTCCCACCTAAAGACATACGTCAAAGTAAAATGGAAATAAGATAACAAAAAAAAAGCAGATATTATTGAAGAGCCTTCAAAAGTTGTAGTAGTTCTCTTATGGTCTATAGGTTGTTAGTTGTGTGAGAAACAGAATCTGAAACATCCCCTCGGGACAGATAGACATGTCAGGGTAATTCTTTTCGTATAATGGTCTCTCACCCGTTCTACCTAGTGTCTGATCCATATCGGGGGTGGTAACGACTCCATTGGGATTGGGATTATTCGCATTGGAAGTGGTTGTAGCTGGATGTTTCAGCTGCTCCTCCGACTGATGATGATGATGGTCTTCGCATTTACTAGTACCGCTCCTCTTCGTCATCGTCGTCGCTGTCGTTGTCGGCATCGTATTGCTGTTGCTGATGCTGATGTCGGATTTTGGCAGCCGTAAAACTTTTTTAAGTTGTGGCAGGGCCACTACCAAATTTGCATTACCCTCGGCGCTGTATATCAACTGAATTTGGCTAAAATCCATTTCGAATTCGAAATGAAACTTTCTGTGAACGAGTATGTGTACGGGAGTGCGAGGAAATGAGGGATCAGTGGTATATTCTATATGGGACTAGGTTCACTGGATACCAGTGATTTTGTGTGTGTGATGTTGGTGTGGCAGCGGCAGAAGCAGGAGCAGCGGTAGTACCCGCACTGCTTATGCGATTCGACTAGGAGAGGATCGGAATGGTAGTGTTACACATCTGCAATAGCATTGGCAGTATAATATAACTCCTGTGAATAGAAAAGAGCAAAAAGGGACACGTTACATACCAGAGAGTTGAAGCTGGAGCTGAAGATGGACAAATTTTGCAGTGTTATGTTTATCCGGCAGATTAGGATACGAATAATGGCATTAGGGACATAAATTTGAAAAGTGCTTCCATCAGACCATCAAAGGGCAAAGGCAGCCACAGTTCCATAGCAAAGTTACTCCTATATCAACAGACAGCGTCGTGTCGTGGATGTCGCTAGTCGTCTGATATGCGGAAGCTGATAGAAAAGGAGTTCGTGGGTATAACCAACTTCGAACCACACGACAAAAACTATAGGAACTAAGCGAAGGGAGTTAGCTTTGGAGTTGTGTGATGGCGGCAAATTAGACTACATATGAGTTGTTGGCACTGCCACTAATTTGTCGCTTTTTGGAGGCAATGTGGCTTTATGTTTCCGGTTCCTGTTTTAAGTTAACTTACATGCATAGGTTAGGTACGTATTTTGAAACTAAATGGTTTAATATTTGCCATGTTTGTTCTGCGTATTGTGTACTTAGTTATTTAATAGTTAATAAAACTTCTAATAGCAAACACGTAAATGAATTGGGGATAAATTCCAAATTAAGTTTAAAAGAACATTTAGGAGACGATTTGAATCTTCCATTAAAAAGTTCACATAATGCTACATTATTGGTCTTTAATTGTATAAGGTCCTTATCAGCGGTAGTTTAGAAAAGAAACGAATTTGGCATGCTCTTAGCTTTAGGGCATCATTAAAGGTGTATACAATAGATAAGAACAGTAAGAACCGCTTAAATGAAACATGCACATTTCCCAATTTCTTTTTACTTGATTACACTCAGCTTAAGTGAAACATACATTGAAGGGGAGGCGAAATTCTAAAAACTCTTTTAAACGAATTTTGAAATTCAATTTTTTTTGTGTCGATATTTTTAAAAGTCTGACAAAATATTAACACAAACGTTTTTGGTAAAATAAAAAAAAGTTTGAAGTCACTATCGTTCTTCGTTTTCAAAAAACTTCTGTCGAAATCCACATTTTGTCAATTTCTTGTTGTTTTTGTAGGTTTTCGTTGCCAATTGCATGTTTCTTAGAAAATAAATTAAAGTATCAATATTTTGTATACGGTAAAATATGGATATTTTTTTCAACATATTTAGTCAAAAACCAATATTTACCAATTTAGCAACATATTTTACTTCCCATTGGAAGTTATTGTAATGGGTCCGATTTGTCAAAATGAAAATTTTGACATTTCTCGACGTTTCAAGGTCCCTAGAGTCAAGATAAAAGATTTTTAGAAAGATGTCTGTGCGTGGCTGTGTACGTACGTTCGTACGTCCGTACGTTCGCGACGTTTTTTTCGTCCTCCATAGCTCAAGAACCAGAAGAGACATCAACTTCAAATAGATTTTGTTATACAGATAATAAGGCAGAAAGATGCAGAAAGGGCTCTCAAGAAAATTGCGTTGGTGGTTTTTTTACCATAGCAGTTTGATAAAAAGGTGAAAATTTTGGTTAACCCTAAATATCTTACAAACCAAAAACGCTAGAGACTTGAATTAAATTTTGTATAATATATTGTAATTGATATCAAAGAAGTAAATTTTTTGAAAAAAATCCATTACACGGTTTTTTTATAAATAAAAAAAAAGCGGAAAAAAAAAATTGTCAACTCCAAAATTTTACGACTTAAATATGATTTTATCTCCAAAACAATTTTATGCAACGGAGAATAATTTTTTTGACATCTGATAAAATTTTGAGAAAAATCGAATTGACATTTTTTTAAAAAAAAAAATAAAAATCTAAAAAAAAACATTACTCAAAGTTGGTAAAAATTGAATATCGATTCAAATACCTTTTCTAAAACTTGAAATTTAGGCTTCAAACTTATATTATCTTATAAGAAATATTGTTTTCAATATTAGGAAAAATTTTCAGAAAAATCGAATTGACAGTTTTTTTACAAAAAATTAAAACCTAAAAAAATGTATAAAAGTTGGTAAAAATTGATTTTCGACTCAAATATCTTTTTAAAAATTGTAGATATTCGCTTTAAACTACTTTTATCTTTCAAAAAATATTGTTGTTAACATTCAGTAAAAATTAAAAAAAAAATCGATTTGACAGTTTTTTTTTACAAAAAATTTAAAACCGAAAAAAAATTAACAAAAGTTGGTAAAAAATGATTTTCGACTCAAACATCGTTTCGAAAATTTGAAATATTGGCTTCAAACTTATTTAATCTTATAAGAAATATTGTTTTCAACATTCGGTAAAATTTTGAAAAAAATCAGGTTGACAGTTTTTTTACAAAAAATAAAACTCTAAAAAAAAAACAATACTAAAACTTGGTAAAAATTTACTTTCGACTCAAATAGCTTTTCAAAAATTAAAAATATTGGCTTCAAACTTTTTTTATTTCACAGAAAATATTGTTTTCGATATTCAGTGATTTTTATATAAAAATCCAACAGTCCGTTTTTCATAAAAAATAAAATCTACAAAAAATAGTACGCAAATTTGGTAAAAATTGATGTGATGTGATGGTTCTCGATATCTCGTGAAGAATAGAAAACATTGGCTTCAAATTAATTCCATTCATCCAGTTTGTATTCGTCTATATTAGAAATAAAAAATTTTAAGAAATGCTAACAAATTGGTAAAATTGGTTTTGAAATCAAACCATTTCATCATTTATGAAAACATTTCCAATTTGCTGAGAACAATTCAAGTAACAACTTTTTTAACATTACACGAAAACCTACAAACCTTTTAAGCAAGACCAATCGACAGAAGGGATGGGTAGTTATCAGTGTGGGTCGCATCCCAGCCTCTTTTTTTATATTTTCTAGAACAAGTTAGTTTTGCTAGGAACATGCTGACATTAACAATAATAAAATTGCCAAAAATGTCTAACGATCGTGTGAGCATACAATTTCTTTTGACAATAAAGCCATTTTCAGGTGCGAGAAATTAAGGCACCTGACTTTTACAAACAACAAAATTTGTATTTTAAATATTCTGCTCAATAGCAAAATGGAATCACTCTTGAAATATAAAATATTTCCCTAATATAACCTCATTGGCAGCTATATTGTCAAAAGATCGACTGATCAGTAAATATAGTAAGAATTGACAATCGTCTTTACTTAATTTAGCTTAAATCGATTGTTCTTTGTTTACGCTTTGTTTTGTTTTATGATTATTCATATTGCAAAATTATAGTATTTTCCAAAAATCTAATTTATTGTTTTACCCTCTGAAATATTGCACTTTCAAAATTTGTCTAAAGTTGATACAAAAAATGCCTTTTCAAAATAAATACCATAACACAATTTCTTGAACACATCCTCCAAAACCCCATTCGAATTCGCCTTCCATCTGTCATGCGGAAAACTCAACCACAAGACCTATTGTCACTTTCTTAAAAATACTGCCAAGAAAAACCGGAGATAAAATTGCAAATATTTTTAACTTACCCAGAATTTCTTATTAAAACTAACACTTGACTTGAACAAAACAACACTTGACACAGTTAAATAAACAATAAAGTTAATATTAGCTAATTTTAACATCCATTTTATTGAATTTTTCTAATAAATTATTTCACAACACTTTTCAATCAACCAACAAAAATATTTCAGAATCATGAATGAACTAACCAACAGATGATGTAAATAATACTGAAGTTGGTTGCGGTTTTCATTGTCGTTGTCAGTGCAAGAGAGGTCTGGTCAGGAATGATGGTTTCATTTCGCCGTGGCTGCGCAGTAGTGAGCATGTTCAGAGTGCATATCTTACAATGACAGCAACCAGTGAGAAATCAATTTTATCACTGTATATATTTAGGCGCTAAAGGGAAATTCTAATGAAAAACAAAAATTCATGTATGCATCTGGCAGTAGCTGGCAAAATTTTCATATTTTGATATTGTTTGTATTTTTATTGAAAAACTGATATTAAGCATCTCCAGTAGGGTTGCTATGAAGTTTCGTATAGCGTGGTTGCTGTCATATGCGTATTGCTATATAAATTACGTTGATGTACACAAATTATTCTCTTCGCGTCGTTTGAAAGACTCTAGCCTTACAGGGACATTGATATGGTTTAAGAAAATTGTTTAGAATATAAGAGAATTTGACAGTATTGACATTTTGTTATCATTCAGTGACTAATTTAATCACAATATAGTTTTTTTTGGTTCTAATTCCACTTGAGTTAATTTAGAAAACAAAAATGTATTGGTATTAAGTTTTTCAATTGGAAGGTTACAGTTCATTGCGAGTTCATGTCGTTGACGTTGAACCTGTCAAATTATCTGGCAATTTTCAAAACTGCTTTGAAAAATTAACGTGACATGATTAATTTTGATTATAAAATTAAATCGAGCAGCATTAAAGCTAAAAAGGAAATTCGTCTACTAGCAACTTTATCAAATACAAATCTCATCCGCCGAATTGTAATGCTTTCAGAAAAAATCACTGTTTGTTATAGCTTTTGGGCTTTTGAAAATGTCAATGAAGAACCAGTATTTTAAAATTTGTGATCTGCAATCAATTGACCTTAAAAAGATTGCAATAATTGTTTCAATTTGAATGCAATGAATTGATTGCAATCATTTTATGCGTTCTTGGAACTTACTTGAAGTCTTCACATTTAATTGAAGTTTTTGTATTCTTTTGAAGTCTTTGTGTTCTTTTAAAATCCTTGCATTCTTTTGAAGTCTTCACACTCTTAAATGGCATTTAACTTCAATTTAAATCAAAATTGATTTAATCCACTTTTGACACACCTGTTTGTGTGAGGTATATTGGTCACTTAAGAACATTTTGTGCAGTTTTAAATGATTGCAATCAATTGTTTGCAGTTAATTGATTGAATAAAAAATGATTGTATTCTTTTTAAGATCAAATGATTAGTGTTCAAATAGTAGACATGTGCATTCAAGAGGACACAAGCGTCCACAGGTTTTTCTCAAAACCCACCTCTGTCTATCAACTCCTACTCTCACCTCAAAGGTGTTTCCACTAAGGCAACTCTCCTTATCCAGACGGCAGCGGACGAATTTTCGAGATGGAATCAACGGCGCGGTGGCGTCTACAATTCCAGTAAGGTTGAACTACTTAGTGAACACCTTATAGGGCTTCTTCGACGGCTCCCCGTCCTTGGAGTTATACTAAGGATCTGGTCTTCCAGGTTGGGGGATGTGCCGTCGGTTTAAACTTCCTGCCCACGTAAAAAATACCTTTAGTTGCGAAGCACCAACAAGTCTCGGATACGGACGGATTCACTGTTGACAACAAACGCAAACGAAATAACACAACGAAGTTAGGATCTGTACGTGGAATGTTAGGTCCCTTAACAGACTACGTGGAGCCGAATAGTTAGCGGAATCCCTAAACTGCTGCTAGGCAGATATTACCACCATCCAAGAAGTGCGACTGGATGGACCGGGCAAACGCAAACTAAAAGACTGCGATATATACTACGGCGACTGCTACCGAGAACAATGACAGCGTCTATTTGGGTGTATATTTGTTGTTGGAACTAGACTCAGGCAAAAAGACAATCTGCATAAAGGATAAATTCGCCAACATAAGCCTAATATGCGCGCATGCCCCAACAGAGGAGAGACATATTCTTCGAGTTCTTGGACAAGACTTATGAGCAGTGCTCTGGCTATGACATTAAAATTGTCTTAGGAGATCCTAACGCCAAGCTAGGAAGAGAAGACATCTTTGGTGGCACAATCTGGAGATACAGCTTGAACGACACCACTTCCGACAACGGATTCAGTACTGTGAGAAGATTCGACGTTAGACGGCTACAATCGCAAGAGACTGCCATGTCCATTTTCGATCGATTCTCTAATAACCTCTTAAGGAGTTCTATGCTGATTGCATTAAGCATTAACCAGTGGCAACATTGCCTTGCAGCCATCACAGATGCCGGCTCTGAGGTGCTAGTTTTCACACGGCCTCCACAGCGAAACCCCTGCTCGCGAGCTCTACGAGCAGAAGAGGAGAGAGGAACACCGGCTTCTTAGATGGAAAAAAAGAAAGCATGAGAAGCGCGTGATCGAGGAGATAGAGGGATGTCACAACAGGAATGAGGTTCTTAACTTTTTACCAAAAGGTAAAACCTCCCAAGTGTACCAGCCACGAACCGAAGCCTGTAAGGAAGATAAGGGGAACATACTCGTAGTAGTAGAAACGCAGTCGATGTTGAGAATATGGAAAGACTACTTCTCCAAATTATATAACGGTGATGAAGAACCGAATTCCACTGTAAGGGAAATAGAACCACTCAACCTAGGCGACGACGCAGATCAACAATTCCGCCTACCCGACCTTGACGAAGTGAAAATAGCTATATCTAAACTTAAGTCAAACAAAGCTGCTGGAGCTGACAGCATCGCTGCTGAACTAATCAAAGCAGCAGGCGATGACTTGGTAGGGAGCATGCACCAACTCATCTGCAAAATGTGGTCGGAAGAAAGCATGCCCGATGGTGGAATCTCAGCATAGTGTGCCCGATACATAAGAAAGGAGACCCTCTAAACTGCGCCAACTACAGAGGCATCAGTCTCCTTAACTTTGCGTATAAGATCCTCTCTGCCGTACAATGTGAACGTCTGAAGCCATTCGTCAACAACCTGATTGGTCCTTATCAGTGTGGCTTCAGACCAGGAAAGTATACTATCGACCAAATATACACACTACGGCAGATCTTGGAAAAAACCCAGGAGCTTCAAATCGATACCCACCATCTCTTTATAGATTTTAAAGCCGCGTATGACAGCATCTATAGGAAAGAGCTCTACCGAGCAATGTCTAGTTTTGGCATCCCTGTCAAACTTATCCGTTTGTGCAGAATGACGATGGAGAATGCACGCTGCTCTATCAAGTTCGGAAAAGATCTCATCGATGAATTTGATGTCAAAACAGGTTTTAGACAAGGCGATGCCCTTTCATTCGACTTCTTTAACATCGTTCCGGAAAGAATTGTGCAAAACCCAACCGTCAACACTAGAGGCACAATCTTCCAAAGGTCCATCCAATTACTCGGATACGCAGATGATATTGACATAATTGGAAGATCAAAGCGTGATGTCAGTGGAGCGTTTTTGAGCATTGCAACGGAAGCGAAGAAGATGGGTTTATTGGTCAATGAGGGCAAGACCAAGCAATTGAGAAGTAAAGTCCTCTCTCGAGCATCTAAAATCACCATCTATAAGACACTCATCATCCCGGTTCTCATTTAGAGCGTCTTAGGATTCTTCAAAAGAAAAATTCTTGGGTGATTTTTGGTCCCGTACGCATAGATGGGGAATGGATTAGAAGATATAACAACGAACTGTACGCCCTGTACAGCGACACTGACCTAGTTTACAGAATTAAAGTGCAACGGTTTAGATGGCTAGGTCATGTAGAGTGGATGGACATCAACGCTAAAGCCCGGAAGGTCTTCGAATCCAAACCCGAGGGCAGTAGAGGAAACCGCGACTCAGGTGGGAGAGGACCTCAACGAACTTGGCGTGCGAAACTGGAGACAGCTAGCTAGGGACCGAGCTGGCTGGAGATGCATGTTGGTTGAGGCCCATGTCCGCTCGGACTGTAGCGCCAGTCGCAAAATTTGGAGTCCCAATCTTTAGTTGCAATTAATGAATATAATTTTTGAGTTGAATTAAAGAAGGATTTATAATGATTGAATTCCCAATGGATTGTATTCTTTCACAAGACTATGAAGAATAGACCATTGGAATGACTAAAATTTTCTTTTGGCCCAAATAGGTCGATACGGAAACAAATGTCAATTAGATAGCAGTCGTTACAAATTCCTATAGCCTGTGTCAAACTTTGACATTTCGAATGAGCAATTTTCGGACAGGATCGGAAATAAATAAAATCAAATATATTCCGATTTATGAGTCATAGAGATCAATGGAATTAGACGTTCCAGATTGACGTAAATTTATTTAATTTTGAAATAAATAAAACATAATATCTTGCTACAACTTTTAAGTATTTAAATTTAAAGATAACAATCACTTTATAGAAAACACTTCACGCAAAATCAAACATTCTCCCTTTAAGAGAAAACATCCTCACACAATTCTTGAAGTATATAAACCACTGTTGCGCTTTTATTAAATTTTATCTATTTATATTGCAACATCTTGATCTTCATAATAAATGAAACTTTGTCCATAAACGACCTCACTTGCTGTTCATACAAACTTTTCTTATGTAGGTCCCTTCAACTTCTAGGACTATAGTCTTTCATATATACATAGTTCCTGGTCCTGATCTAGGTCCTAGTCCTGCGATTCTGTGTCTAGTCTATAGTTATTCGTATACGCTCAACACAGTGGCAGTGATGAAGTTCGACAAGGAAAACTTTCACTTTGCTATGGCAGAAGCAAGAACCTTCCTATACAAAAATATTTCTCGCATAATGAACATTGAACAATGACAAAGGTGAATCCTTGCTGATGGAGAAAAGCAGCATCCTTTTATGAACATTTATACATACACATAAGTAGATAGTTATATGTTCTATGTATAGGCTGACAATATGGATTCATTTTCCAGAAAATTCAAAAACAAATTGCTGCAAAAGTATTTCTGCATCCACTTTAATAAAAAGCATCACAGAGCATCAGCTTTCAGCTATGAGGAGAACTGGAGAACCCAAAGGTATAGAGGTTTTTGGAAGAAGAACGTAGGAAAATGTATCTATAGTTATAGAAGAAGATTGGAATTTGTTATATTTTTATGTATACTCGTATAGTTCAATTCTTGGACAAAAAATTTCAAAAACTTTTGCATATTTTTCAATTGCTGCCATTTGCCATTACCAACGGAACTGATACATAACCTCTCTTTCCATATTATATAGATACAACGTTTGTTGTATCTCTATGAGCTTCTTAACGAGGCAAACTTGGGAAATTCAAAGGATAACAACGAAGCGCAAAGGCAAGGCAGGCAAACTAAGGCAAGGCAAGGCAAAGCAAAGCAAGGAATCAAGGATATAAGAGTAGGCATTTGAAAAATGTTCTCATCAAAACAATATTCCCGGTTTTCTGGTTGGTTTTGTTTGCCCAACCAAACAAACGCAAAACTTAACCCAAATTATTGGCATTGGGTGTGGTAAAGTTGTTAGAAAAAGATCACTATAAAGAGGCTATAGCGAGGTATATAAAGGATGATGATGAAGGATAATAGGTCAAGGAGCACTTTTATCCGCTGCAAGTTTCAGAAGAAAAGTTCCTTCTGTTGCCAATGTACCCGGAAGTAGGTTCATAACAGCATACACTATAAGCAACATAGCAGGATATGGTCCTATATAGTATAGACCGCTACCGCTACTATTCGAGAAAGTATCTTATGTATATTGCCAGTATACAATATTGTATCCTAGTTGGATGTTCGGATGGGATGAGTCCTTTTCGACGAGAGATGAAGTATCCAAATCTGGATGCATACAATTTCAATTCAATTTCCATCAACATTTTTTTTAGAATACTTATTGGGAGCAATTGACTAAAGGAGTGTAGCGATGGTCTGGGTTTCATATGAAGGAAGAGGTATACAAGGAAACACTCTTTGGAAGCATCTTGAGTGGAGATTTCATTAGTTTGGATGATTTTTGGCCGGGTGGAAGGGCATGTTATTGTGCCCATTCTATTCAAGAAAAAAAAAACGAGTCCATGCAGCAAGGATATGAAATATTCTGACTGCAAGGAGTGTTCCTTCATCGCAGTTCTTAATACTTGTGATGCACATAGGGAGCCATATGTGAGAGAGTGTGGATGTTGTTTGGTTTAAAATCATCTGCTGCTGATCCAATTGTGTCACATGCATAATAAATCTGTTCTGCTTTTCCTCGTGCGGCAGCACACTTATTTTATTTGGTTGAACGAACCAAGCACTACGTGGTTGTACCATATACATAAAGAGTAGTCTGCTTTAACACATGTCCTTGTTCAATAGAGATACACGAGTATTCATTTTCGTGCTTCATCAACCAAAATGTCTAGGCTACTTAATAAAGATTTCTTAATTTTGTTTTTCATTTTCTCTGTGAATTGTGTGCATCTCTTTGGTGACACGTATTTTTTTTAAATAGATTAATAATACGGAATTAACTTTTGATGAATAGGAGAAAATTAATCAATGTCAAGAGTCCTAGTAGGCTTTGACCTATTTGATCGAGCTTACAAAAATAAATGAAAGAATAGATGAATTATTCTCAAATTAAACTTTTGACAGGAGTTTAGTTCTGGCATTCACTCGGAGTTGCTCCAAGTTACTGCGAAATTGCGAACATAAAATTTGACGGCATAAGGTTTGAAGAGCTGGGCCCTGTTTCACCAAATGATTTTCAATTTGCAACTTTGCACTTCTACTTTGCAAATGACGTTTCATCAAACATAAATCTGCAAATAGAAAATTATTGAATTGAAAAGTGTTCCTCTTTGCAAAAGACTTTTCACCAAACTCAACTTTGAAAAGTGCAAAGTTTTGTTATTTTGCTAAGTGTTTGTTCGTTTTGTTTCACCAAACAATAAACATTGCAAATTATATTTAGAATTTTGAAATTTTCATTTGTAAATATGAGTCTACGAACTCTTTGAAAATTAAAAAGTAAATAATAGTTACATTGGACAAAGAACATTTTCTTATAAGTTTTAACGCATTTAGCGAAAAACATGAATTTTAAATGTTAGGGTAAAGGCCGTGATTCTTCTTAATTTCAAAATTGTTTGATATTGAACAGGTTTTTTAACTAATCGACATCGTAGCCACCTCTCAATGGTATTTGACATTTTATAACCGAAAATGATTCTTTTGAAAATCTGTCAAACGAAGAAGTTTGAAACAGTGGCCAAAGTGTAGTGAAATTAAGAAAAAAACTTCAATGTCGTTAATGATTTTTCGACAGAACAGATTTTTAGTTTCGATTTCAAAATACGAATTAATTGCAAAGTTGTATTTTAATTTGGCGAAACACTTTTACTTTTCACTTCATGAAAATAAATCCTAAAAAATTGAAAAGTCTTTTCACTTTGCGACATTTTTTTTTTTTTGCAAAGTGAAAAGTAAAGTGTATGATGAAACGTGCCCTGTTTCAAGCAGCTTTAAGTAACTTCAAATTAAAGGCAACTAAGTTGTCCAGTGGTTACTCTCTCATAAAGCAACTTTGAGTTGCCAAGTGGTTGGTATGCCTAAAAGATGCAGTTCACTTCATTAAGGGCTTCTGCACACTAAGCGACTCATTTTTGCTCACTCCAACTTATATGTCAGTTGCTGACGATATTTTATTGACGGTATTGTTTTAGTCTCGATGTTCAAATGGTAGACATGTGCATTCAAGAGGACACAAGCGTCCACAGGTTTTTTCTTAAAACCCACCTCTGTCTATCAACTCCTACTCTCACCTCCCAGTGGTGAACATCGGGTGACTAGTACCTCCACTGGAGATTGGGTTCCAACCCCAGTGGAAAGTTGTTGGGGGCAGCAAACGAGAGAGGGGGGAGAGGTGTGTCCACCTCTCCTTATCCAGACGGCAGCGGATGAATTTCCAAGATGGAATCAACGGTGGCGTCTAAAGTTGCAGTAAGGTTGAACTACTTAGTGAACACTTTATAGTGCTTCTTCGACTTATTCGGAGCCCAGGCCTATAAGGAGCGGTTTTATCCGGCTCCCCATAATTGAAGTTATATTTAGGATCTGGCCCTCCAGGTTGGGGGTTGTGCCGTTGGGGTGACTTCCTGGCCAAGTAAAAGCTTTCATAGTTGCGAAGCACCAACAGGCCTCGGATACGGACGGATTTACTGTTGACAACCAACGCAATTACGGAAAACGAATTTCGGATATGCACATGAAATGTTAGGTCCCTTAACAGACCACGTGCGGCCGAAGAATTAGCGTAGGCCCTAGACTGCTATAAAGCAGACATCACTGCCATCCAGGAAATACGATGGTATGGACCGGGCAAAAAGGGGATGAAAAACTGCGATATTTACTATGGTGACTGCTGCCACGAAAACCAACAGCGCTTATTTGGATGCGGCTTCGTCATTGGAACCAGACTTAGGCAAAAAGTCTTGAGCTATAGGTGCATCAATGAGTGCCTCATGACCATACGCATCAAGGCTAAATTCGGCAACATTAGCCTGATATGCGCACACGCCCCTTCAGATAAGAAACATGATAACATTAAAGATATGTTCTTCAAGCTCTTAGACAAAACATATGAGAAGTGTCCTAGCTACGATATTAAAATTGTCCTGGCCGATTTTAATGCCAAGCTAGAAAAGGAAGACATCTTTGATGGAAAAATCGAGAAAAACAGCCTAGGCGACAACAAGTAACTTTGAGTTCTCCCCATCAACCTACCGTCAACCAGATCATGGATGTCCAAACTTTCCTAGGAACTAAAATCAACTCGGACCACTACCCCGTAATAGCCAAGGTACAACTTAGGGTTTGCTGATCTAAGGCAAAACAGGGAAGTGCTGGGAGAAGGTACAACGTCGAACGGCTACAATCGCAAGAGATCGCCAAATCCTTTTCCGACCGAGTTACAAGTTACCTCTTTCGAAGTTCTCTGCCGCCAACAAAAGGTATCAAAAACCAGTAGCAACATTGCCAAGATGGAATCAGAGAAGCCGCCTCTGATGCACTGGGTTTCAAACAGCCACCAACAAGGAACCATTGGTTTGATGGTTAATGTCTACAGGCAGATGCAGGCAAACAATAGGCACGCAAATGGGCTGGCGCTGCATAAAAGGACGAGAGCTGCTCATGAGCTCTATGAGCAGAAGAGGCGAGAGGACCGCCGACTTCTCAGAATGAAAAATAAGAGAGGGCATGAGAAGCGTCCGGTCGAAGATGTTGAGAGGTTTAAAAGCAGCAATGAAGTTCGAAAGTTTTATGAACAGGTGAATAGAAATTCACAGGTACATAAACCTAGAACCGAAGGCTGCAAAGACGAAAGTGGAAACATCATAGTGGAACCGCAGTCAATGCTGAGGATATGGAAGGATCACTTCTGCAGACTATATAATGGCGACGACGAACTGAATTCCGCTATCAGGAAGGGTGATCCATTCAACATAGACGACGAAAGCCAACAATTGCATCCTGCCGACTTAGACGAAGTAAAGATTACCATATCTAAGCTAAAGTCTAATAAAGCCACTGGAGCGGATGGCTTGAATGCTCTTTAAATCAGCTGGAGGTAAGTTGGTTAGGAGCATGTACCAACTTGGTTAGGAGCATGCATCAACTTATCTGTAAGATATGGTCGGAAGAAAGCATGCCCAGTGAATGGATCCTCAGTATTGCTTGCCCGATCCTGAAAAAAGGAGACCCTCTAAACTACACCAACTATGGAGGACTCAGTCTACTTAACATCGCCTATAAAATCTTCTCCGTAATATGTGAACGTCTAAAGCCCATCGTCAACAACCTGATAGGTCCTTATCAGTGTGGTTTTAGACCAGGAAAGTCCACAGTTGATCAAATATTTACATTACATATAAAGAACACCAAATCGATACCCACCATCTTTTCATCGATTTCAAGGCCACATATGACAGCCTCTACAGGGACGAGCTGTATAGAGCCATGTCTAGTTTTGGCATCCCTGCCAAACTCGTCCGTTTGTGCAGGATGACCATGGAGAATTCACGCTGCTCAATAAATGTTGGAAACAACTTTACAGAACCTTTCGATGTCAAAAAAGGTTTTAGACAAGGTTATGCTCGTCATGCGAGTTTTTTAACTTTGTGGTTGAAGAATAGTGCAGAGCTCACAAGTCAAAACTAGAGGCACTATCTTTCAAAAGTCTGTCCAATTAATAGCATATGCCGATGAAATTGACACAATCGGAAGAACTCAGCGTGATATCAATGGGGCTTTTGTGAGTATTGAGGCAGAGGCGCAAAATGGGTTTAACGGTTTATGAGGGCAAAACAAAGTACACACTGTCGTCAATAAAGGACATACAACACTGACGTCTTGGTTAAAACGTCACTATCGAAAGACGTAACTTTGAGATAGTCAAGGATTTGTCTACTGTTACTTTGGGCTAAGAAAGCAATTGAATGGTAAAGTCCTTTCTCGAGGGACCAAAGTGTCGCTATATAAGATCCTTATCATCCCCGTGCTGCTATACGGTTCAGAAGCAGGGACTATGACAAAATCGGATAAAAGCACCTTGGGTCGCTTTGAGAAAAAAGTTCTTCGTGCGATCTACGGTCCCGTATGAAAGTGGAGAAGAAGATGGAACGATAAGCTGTACGGGCTGTACAGCGACGTAGACTTAGCCAGAAGGGTAAAAGTCCAACGACTAAGATGGCTGGGTCACGAAGAGCGCAATTTATTATGTGAGAGAGCATCATTTTAGGCAGTCAAGTTGCTCCCAGTTTCTCGAGAAACTTTCTTGCCCGAAACTCTCAGCAACTTTGTTTAACCTCACTCATGTTTTTTTCCGTCGACATCTTTTTCTTTTCATATTATTTAAAATTAAGTTTTTCCGAGAGCCAATGAAGATGATTAAATGAATTTGGCATTTGTATTTCACTTTCTTTTACTTCACAATAATGTCGATTGAAGATCTATTCATGCATCAAAGATGAAAAATATAAAAAAAGAAGGTAAATAAAAATTTACTCGCAACTAAATTACTCAGTGAGACAGAGACTTAAAAATAATTTGCAATTTTCAGTATAACTCCTGAAAATATGCAATAGATAAAATATTCTGTACGACTATCTTTGTCTACAGTACAACTAAGATATAAGAAAGCAAAAAAAAAATACAGCATTTTGTTTTAAATCTTATAAAGTCCTTTATAAAATAAAATCATAAAATTTAAAATTGTTCCACTCAATATTAAATAAAATGCACATATACACATATATACATACTTAGAAAAATTTAATTCTTTAGTGAATAGAATTATTTTAGGCTTTTGCACACTTTCTTCTTTTCATAACATAACGTCCTTTTAAATAGAAACTAGTGCATCTGAACACGTCTTAAAAGTGACATTTGGTGACAAAAAATAGCAAATAAATGTTAATCTGATCTGCGCTGTTCTGTGAGTGTGGATTCGAAGACTTTCCGGGCCAGGGTATTAGTTTCCATGCGCTCTAAATGACTCAGCCATCTTAGTCGTTGGAATTTTAACCCTCTGGGTAAGTCAGTACAGTCGGTACAGCGCGTCGTTCCAACTTCTTCTCCACTCCCCTTCTATTCATACGGGACCTTGATCACGGAAAAAACTTTTCTCTCGAACCGACCCGAGGAGCTTTAATCGATTTTTTCATAGTCCTCGAGTGAAGGCTTTGCTACTCAATTGCTTTCTTAGTCTAAAGAAACAGCGGTTGGCGAGAATTGTTGTTTTCTGAATCAGAGCCTAGGTAGACAAAACTCTTAACTTCCGCAAAGTCAAGTCTATCGATGGTGACGTTTTGACCGATGTTTTGATGTTTTTGGTTTTTTTTTCCAGGATCTGCCGTAATGTGAATACTTGACACACTGATTAGGGCCTGAAGATTGTTGACGATGGGTTTAAGACGTTCACATATTACGGCAGAAAAGATTTTATAAGCGATGTTTAATAGACTGACGCCTCTTTAATAGCTGCAGATTAAAAGGTCTCGTTTTTTCGAACTCGGGCAAACAATTAATTTATTAATTTGTAATGTCAAAAACTCAGAAAATTTATCAAATTATAATTTGTAACTTTTAAATCTCCACCATTTAATCATTTTGTTGAAAATTGTTTTCAAATTGTTTTTGTAACTTTTTAGATCTGTTTAGTTTGTTTTTGCAGCACTGAGTTCAATAAAGACAACGTAATTAAATAACCTACCTTTATCGCTGATAAAAATCAAGTACTTTAAGCTATATTATAAATGGAAAGCAATTAAAATTAGCACCGTTTTAACATGAAATCGTTTTCGTATGAAAACTAGGTTATTTTATATACCATTTATAATTTACTTATTTTAAAACGCAAATCATGCCCTTCGAATTGAAATTAAAATTCAGGACTGACAACAAACAACTAAGCTCTAAAATTGCTAATGCAACACCTATTCCTATGTACATATATAACCAAGCATCACATGGCCATGTATACCGACATCATGAAAAAAAACTCAACGAATGTCCTGAATTGAGAATATTTGAATATGAAGTCAAATAAAACTCGCAAAGGACATTTTGTCTTCACTCAAATTACAGTTTAAAAGGCTTAATACATATTGACAATTTGAGCTTAATGACTTACCATTTATTGGTACTTGGTATACTTTTGATGAACAAAATAGATATAAAGAAGAATCAACTATAAATGATCAGGAGGAATATTAAAAAGGATGGACAAAAATAGTAATTACGAGTATTAGTAAATAATCCTAGTGTACTTGGAGTTTAAAGTTGAAAGGGAAAAGCTTAAATCACGTTTCTATTTCAATTCAAACAAAAATGAAAACGGACAAGTTTGATTAAACGTGACAAAAATATCAAAAGTCTTATGTGAAATAGGGCTTAACAGAGAAGAAGTCGAAAAATAGTTATTCAAACTTATAGAGGAATAGAATAAAAATTGATAGATAGAAAGGTAAATGGAAATATTTATGTATGCCTTGAGTTGGATTTGCATTTCTTTCTTCGTACTAGCTTCGCTAGTTTTCGATTATAACTTCGACATAAATGTTTCGTTGAATGCATTAGTACCTCGTATAATTCACGTATTCAAAATTAATAAGGGGGTTCGACAAGTCGTACACATACAAGTCCAACCATTTGTGTATGCGAGTAATGTTAGGTATGTAGTGGACATACAGTTTTTATGGGATCCAGTAAGAAATCAGGCACTCAAGTAACCCAATACCTCTGACATGACGGTCCTGTGGACTTACCATGATACCGTAGGTTCATAGTTTTTCAACAGGGTCGCTACGAACAAAATTTAATACCGAAATTCGCAGCCACTGGTCTTAACGTTAAGAGCGCTACATCCAATTTATGGTCGTCTAGTGGAAACCAACAGTTCCCGTGCCAGTGAAACCAAAAAATGCACGTAGTGTCGAGAATGTAGTACCCGTGGTATGATGGTTAGTGAGTTGGACTGTCATGCCAGAGGTCGTGGGTTCGATCCCTGCCTATACCACCTAAGTTTTTGTCACGGGTACTGCCTCTTGCGAGGAATTGACAAATTCTCCAAGAGTAATTCTTGTTATGAAAAGTGCTTTATCAAATTTGCCGTTCGGATTCGGCATAAAACTGAAGGTCCCTTCCATCCCTGACAACAGTACTCGCACACAGGAATGGTTGAGAGTCAGTCACTATACGCCCTAGTTCTCAAACGGACTGTTGCGCCACCCAATTTATTTATTTATAGTGTCGAGAATATTGCTGCCGCTGAGGCTTCAGATGCGGAAAGTCCAAATGTGTCTCTTAGACGACGTTCTCAAGCGTTTGGCATCTCTGTAACGTCGTTGCGGCAAATTTTGCGAAAAGATCTTGGCTTACATCCTAAACAAATTAAATTGGCTCAAATTCTCAAGCCGCTTGATCACCAGAAGCGTCGTATGGTCGTGAATTGGACTGAGCAACAACTTGAAAATGATTCGGATTTTCATCGATGAAAGATGAGACGCTTAATAAGAACGGCAAACTACTATCTGAATTTTTCGAAAACTTTGTTCAGTTATTGACCTATGTACAACGTTTGGAGAATGGGGCAATGTAATAAGAGATTTTAAGGTGCTACTGGCCAATTTCTCGGCTCACTTGTCAATTGTTGTTGAAACAGACTTCGAAGAACGAGAACAACAAATTGTTTCAGACAATTGCCGGAAACTAAAATGGATGCAGAACAAAGCTGATCGGTACAAAGCTCTTCTAAATCACATCTTTAATCATCTTTCACAACAGTCAACAACCACAATAGAAGAAATTGAAAACAATATAATAAGATTAGTTTATGCTTCGGTACCAGCAGGGAACAACACTTTTGTTCATTTTATTCCTAAAAACAAATGCTTTGATAACTATTGCAATAAATTACGCAAATTCTCATTTAAATATTTAAAGCTCTTAAAGCAACAAATTCCGAGTGTTATACAAATATGTACCTAAGAGCCCTCATTTTAAAACCTTGTTGTCGGCTGAAGAGAATCTTCATACTTTCAGCTTTGCGTTACAGAACACGTGTGTTTCCGATCTGGACTGCTCAATATCGTTAAGTGAATTGAAAACAACTCTCACGAAAATGAAAAAACAACAAAGCACCTGGAGGCGATGGAATACCAGAAGAGTTTTTCAAAAATTCGAACAATATCTTAAAGACCTACATTCTGGATTTCTTCAACCGACTCAATGAGAATGCTTGTGTTTCTTAAAATTTTACTAAAGCCCTCATTTTCCCAATATTTAAGAAAGGAGATCCCAATCATCCTGAGAACTACAGGGGAATATCCATTATCAACTCGCTAAGAAAGATATTTGCTAGAATTTTTTTAGAAAAGATTATCTAGCTTGACTGAAAGAACTAATCTTCTCAGCATATTTCAAGCTTGCTTACGCTCTGGGTTCACCACTATGGATCACATATTTCCATTGACTAGCTTAGCTAGAAATCAGATAGAAAAAACAAATAATGTCTTTTATGTCTGTTTCATTGATTTCAAAGCTGCATTTGACACAGTTAACAGACAGGCTTTGCTTTATAAGCTCTCAAATATGGGACTATCACGAACATTTTGGATGCTGGGGTGATTGTTGACTATCAATTTTTTGATAATCAAATTGACTATCATATTCATTCCGTCTCTGTAAGATGATTCAACTTAATTCAATTCGATTGAACAATTTCAGATTCAAATTGTCAAAATTCGTTGTTGCCTTGGTGAAATTTTAAATTGATTCTTATAAAATATATAAATAAAAGTTTCAAATTGGCTGATTTTGAATAATATTCTTACTTTTCTTGCTTTTTTCGAAGCTTTGTAAGTCACAGCAACGTGTTTTTTAAAAGAAACAAAGTGAACTAAGAAAATTGTCCAGTCGTTTGTGTAAGCGTCTGGTAGCTCTATTCGGAATAAACAAATTTGTTTGAAAACGACTATCACATTTTTTTGTGATATCTTTTTAGGTATCAATTTGACTATCACCTTATGTAGATCAGATTCGATAATTTTGATTGTCATTTATCAACAATCACCTTAGCCGATTCCACCAATGTATTTTCAATTTCTGAAATCTTCAAACGCAGCTGTATGGGATGGATCTAAACTGTCAGAGTGGTTCGAAACAACGGCAGGCGTTCCACAAGGATGCATTTGAAGCCCTCTGATATTCGCTCTGTTTATTGATGATATACCTGATATTCTATCGGGTTGCGTAATGTTTGTGGGAAGTCTCATAAAAGTTTTGCTGTATGCTGACGATTTGATATTACTAGCCCACAATCCGTTTTCAATGCAACTTCAAATTAATACATTACAGTCATACTGTCAAACATGGGATCTAAAAATTAACGTTCAAAAAAGAAGAGCTCATGAAGATCCTGGAGACTTGGTAGAGAACGGATTGAATTTGTACGTGAATTTAAGTATCTAGGAGTTCTGTTTACGTATAATTTAAACTTTTTCAAGCACGCCAAAAAAAAGCAGTGGAGCTAAGTTAGCATTGAATTCAATGTGGCCGACTTTTTTTGCAAATCCCGATAATTATTACTACATTCAACACCTGTATGTGCTATGGGATACAAGCATTTAGGGTTACTTCGTTGTTGGTCCAAAGACATTTTCCTAAACGCATTTTTCGTTTGCCGAACTCCACGCCGACCTACAAAATTCATGCCGAAACAGGATAACCACCAATCTATATAAGAAACCTTAAGGCTACTTCAGACTATTATACGAGAGTGACGAGAGGAAGTGATACCAGTCTTCATAAATTGATATTGGTTAGACTATTGCAAACAAATGCATCACCTATCAGGGAATGTCGGCATAATAGCCATGACCGTATTCTTTAATGAACTTTATACAAAATTAAATTGAAAAAATAGAGAATTTATAATAATAATAATATAATGTGATTCCAACAGAAGAGCGCCACATATCGAATGTTACAACCATTTTATTGGACACCAAGTTTGGAGAAGGTGTTATCTCACGCCTCAGTCGTGCGATTTGACACCGGTCGTAGGGCTACGTGAAGTCTATAGTTTATGCCAATAAGCCACCGACGATTGATGAGCTTCGTACGAATATCGTGGCAGTGTAAATTTGGTATTCGACTGTATGGCAGATTATTGTATCCGGACAAATTTCGTACGTCATGCCTTTTGGCATATGATGAGTATGACTGCTCTTAATAATTTGAGTACTAATTATCGAAATATCATGCCTTGTCGAAGTCGACAGCATATGAGATGTTAGTCAACTCTGAATCATGTTCACTTTAAGATAAAAATTGCACATGATACAAAAACGATAATGGATAGTTAGTAGGTACCACATGACTTACTCATATGTTGAAAGCGGTCTCGTGCAATTCTTTAATAAAATGCGTTACAATTATAGATTTTGAAGGGTTCTATGAAATCTTTCAACAAGCACTCAAAAATAATTACTGTTTTAAGTTTACAAAACCAAGAAAGCACATGAATGATATCAGATATACAGTCTTCTCCGCTTAAATGATACTTTCAGCTTGGGTTTTAGTGGAATTTTTTAGTACAAATAGGTGTGGATGAGTACAATCCGCTTATTTTAAAAATGACTATAGTTTCACAAATTTTCTTTCCCAAAGTGTTTTCTTTGTTTCGAAACTACTCCGCTTAATTTAAACAGTGAACACATTTTGATATATTTGAACACACCTTAAATATTGTTGCTAAGGTTTCTTTCAATGTCTTCTAACTGTCAGATTTGGTAGTTTGATGATAACATTTCTTAAAACTGATAATATTGTTAGAAATCATTTGTGCGAAGTTGATTGGTTGCAACAATATTTCCTTCACTTCTGTGTTGCAAATAAGCGGAGTCGACTATAATCCCATAACAGCAGTAGTATATGTAGATAATTTCAATTCTTACCAAAAATCGAGGTATAAAAGCAATTGCAAAATAAAATTAAGTCAGTTCAGTAACAAGTTCTTGGGCTTTTATCTAAAATGCGTACTGTTTTCGTTTTTCTTCTGCTCTCAGTAGCCTCTATTTCTGCTGATCTTCAAACTGACGTTGAAGATGTTGCCTCTCATTTGCCAGTGAAGGAGATCGAATCAATTGGCAAGCAATACGTTGCAGCTTATCCCTGGTACGCTGACGGTCTTCGTTATGTCAATGACGTCACATACGAAAAACTTATCAAGGACTTTTTGCAAACCGAAGAAGGGCAAAGATTCATTGAGTATTTCAATCAGCGTGGAGTCGAAATCGAAGGCATTGTTATGTATACATGACCAAGTTGACATCCGATATGATTCCGAAATGGTTGGAACCAATGGCAGAGGGTGAGATTACTGAACCTGCTATCAGTGGAGACATTATGGCCGATTACCACAAAGCTCTAGTTGATTCCGGATTCTTTGATGTTGTGAATAAGAAAATGGAAGAAAGCGCAGATTTTGCCAATTTTGTAGCTGCTTTTAAGGATCCAGAATTCAAGGCTATTTTCTATCATGCTTCAAACTCAAAAATTCATCGTAATGTAAAGAGTGTTGAAGGTCGTGGATTTTGGTCGAGTGCTTGGAAGAAGTTTGGAAAAATTCCATAAATTTTAAAATTCACCAATTGTATGATTTCTTCTGATCTTGAAAATAAGAATAAAAACATTTAAATAATAATAGAAGTTTGTTTGTTCGATTTATCTAACTTCTTCTACCATGACCAAAGTATAGAAAACTATACAACATAATGTTAAGCCATTTGTTACTCATTGAAACAAAACTTCAATAGTTGTTCAAGATAGTTTGATTACTCATGAGGTCCAAGAACCATCAGTATTCCTACAAATATTGGAGGTTATTGAAAATTTGATTTCTTAAGTTGTTTGCAACCATTTTGAATTGTCATTAAAAAACAATGCCAAGTGACATAATGTTAAAGAAAAATTGACAATATACATAATTCAAACGTCATGATAAATGATAAATCGATGGCGTCCACAAATTTTTAGAAAAAGGTACAAATTCAGGCCTAGGCTCACAATTTTAATTTCTTGTGATCAATCAACGCATATGCATAAAAAAAACACTCTAACAAAATTTAATTTACTTTTTATGCAAAACTTAGATGATTAAAGGTCTAAGAAAGAAGTTATCGTCCAACTCAAGTAAACATGACTTTATTCTCAGTTATGAACTGGTAAATTAAACCTCCTAAGAAAACACCCTTTAACCTTCAATATCTGTATGACTACTTCTCCTGGTTCCTGGTTTTCATGAACTATCACACAATTTATCCAACTTTCAAAAATCAACTTTTTTTTGGAAGGATTTTCTGGTAAAAGATTATATAAAACATGAGGCTTTGCTTTCTTAGCAAAAAGAAACAGCGGTTAGCAAGAGTTATTCTGCGTTTTATCTCAGCGCTGGGGTTATTTTCTGCGTTTACAGCGGAGCCTAGGTAGACGAAGTCCTTGACTACTTTAAAGTTACGTCTGTCGATTGTGACGTTTTGACCGAGACGTTAGTGTTGTAGGTAATTTCTTGATGACAGCATGTCCTTTTTTTTGCCCTCATAAACAGTTGAACATATTTTTGCGGCCTCTGCCTCAATACTCACAAAAGCCCAATTGACATCACGCTGAGTTCTTCCAATTATGTCAATGTCATCAGCATATGCTAGTAATTGGACAGGCTTTTGAAAGATAGTGCCTCTAGTATTGACGTGTAAGCTTTGCTCTATTCTTTCAAGCACGAAGTTAAAAAAATTGCATAACAGCGCATCACCTTGTCTTAAACCTTTTTTGACATCGAAAGGTTCTGTTAGGTTGTGAATTCTCCATGGTCCTCCTGCACAAACCGACGAGTTTGGCAGTGACATGGCTCTATACAGCTCGTCCCTACAGATGATGTCATATGCGGCCTTGAAATCGATGAAAAGATGGTGGGTGTCGATTTTGTGTTCTTTGGTTTTTTCCAGGATCTGCCGTAATGTGAATATTTGATCGACTGTATACTTTCCACATATAAAACCACACTGATAAGGACTTACCAGGTTGTTAACGATGGGCTTAAGATGTTTAGATATTACGGCAGAGAAGATTTTGTATGCGATGTTAAGTAGACTGATTCCTCTATAGTTGGTGCAATTAAGAACGTCTTCTTTTTTCAGGATCGGGCAAACAATACTTAGGTTCCATTCATCGGGCGTGGTTTCTTCCGACCATATCTTACAGATAAGTTGGTGCAAGCTCCTAACCAACTTATCTCCAGCTGCTTTAAGGAGCTCGGCATTCAAGCCATTCGCTCCAGCGGCTTTATTAGACTTCAGCTTAGATATGGCAATTTTTACTTCGTCTAAGTCGGGAGGACGGGATTGTTGGCTTTCTTCAACTATGTTGAATGGATCATCTTGGCTGACAGTGGAATTCGGTTTGTCGTTGCCGTTATACAGTCTGCAGAAGTGGTCCTTCCATATCCTAAGTATTGAATCTTCCATAATGACGTTCCCACTTTCGCCTTTGCAGCCTTCGGTTCTAGGTTTATGTACCTATGAATTTCGTTTCACCTGTTCATAAAACTTTCGAACTTCATGCTTTTAAACCTCTCAACATCTTCCACCGCACGCTTTTCATGCTCTCTCCTTTTTCCTTCAGAAAAGTCGTTGTTCCTTTTGCCTCTTCTGCTGATAGGGCTCATGAGCAGCTCTCGTTCTTTTTTGCAGCGACGCTTTGCGTGCCTGTTGTTTGGCTGCATTTGCCTGCAGACATTCCTCATCAAACCAATGGTTGCTTGTTGGTGGCTGCTTGAAACCAAGCACATCAGAGGCAGCTTCTCTGATTCCATCTTGGCAATGTTGCCACTGATTTTCGATACATTGTGTTGGCGGCAGAGAACTTCGAGAGATGTTACTTGTAACTCGGTCGGAAAAGGGTTTGGCGATTATAGCCGTTCGACGTTGTACCTTCTCCCATCACCTCCCTGTTTTGCCTTGGGTCAGCAAATCCGAAGTGCTACTATGGCTACAACGAGATCGTGGTCCGCGTCGATTTAGCTCCTCGGAAACATCCATGATGCTGGGAGCGTGTCTGGCCTCGATCGCAATATGGTCAATCTGGTTGACGGTAGATTGATGGGGAGAACTCCAAGTTCCTTGTTGTCACCTAGGCTGTTTTTCCCGATTTTTCCACCAAAGATTTCTTCCCTTCCTAGCTTGGCATTAAAATCGCCCAGGACTATTTCAATATCGTAGCTAGGACACTGCTCATATGTCTTGTCTAAGAGCTCGAAGAACATATTTTTGGTTTTGTCATCTTTCTCTTCTGTGGGGACGTGCGCGCATATCAGGCTAATCTTGCCGAATTTACCCTTGATGCGTATGGTCATGAGGCGCTCATTGATGTACTTATAGCTCAAAACTTCTTGCCTAAGACTGGCTAAAATGTCAGCCACCATTGTTAATATCGCAATTTTTCAGTCTCTTTTTGTCGGCCCATCCCATCGTATTTCCTGGATGGCGGTGATGTCTGCTTTATAGCAATCTAGGGCCTTCGCTAATTCTTCGGCCGCACGTGGTCTGTTAAGGGACCTAACATTCCACGCGCATATCCGAAGTTCGTTGTCCTTAATTCGTTTGCGTAGGTTGTCAACAGTAAATCCGTCCGTATCCGAGGCTTGTTGGTGCTTCGCATCTAATGTATTTTTTTACTTGGCCAGGAAGTCACCCCGATGGCATAACACCCAACCTGGGCCAGATAATTAGATCCAAGGACGGGGAGCCTATTAAACCGCTCCTTATAGGCCTGGGCTCGGAGTAAGTCATATAAGCCCTATAAGGTGTTCACTAAGTAGTTCAACCTTACTGGAACTGGAACTGGAGATTTCGTCCGCTGCCGTCTGGATAAGGAGAGGTGCCTTAGTGGATACACCTCTCCCCGATCTCTCGTTTGCTGACCCAACAACTTTCCACTGGGGTTAGAACCCAATCTCCAGTTGAGGTACTAGGCATCCGATATTCACCGCGGGGAGGTGAGAGTAGGAGTTGATAGACAGAGGTGGGTTTTGAGAAAAACCTGTGGACGTTTTTGTCCTCTTCAATGCACATGTTTACCATTTGAACATCTTGGTATCACTATACAATAAATAATTTTAAATTTAATTCTAGCGTTATTGGTTCGTGAGATATTAAGATAAACCTTGAAACGTCGAGAAATGTCAAAATGTTCAATTCCACAAATCGGACCCATTAGAATAACTTCCTATGGGAAGTTAATACAAAATTAGGTGTCGTAACAATCCGATAAGAATATAACTTACAACCATTCCAGTGTTAGGGATGGAAGGAACCTGCAGTTTTAAACAGAATCCGACCGGCTAGTTTGAGAAAACACTTGTCAATAGGATAGAATAGAGGATTTTTCAAAATCCCGCAAGCGGCTGTGCAAAAAATTCAATCTTATTTAATATAAACAAAATTTAACATATTTTGCAATTATCATTCACTTATAATTGTTTTAAAGGATTTTCGATATTATTTTACTGTACTTAAAAATGGGTTATAATTTCATAACAAAACTTGTTGTTATTGGTTAGAGAGATAGGTAAGTTGTAAAAAAGATTAGCGAATAAGAACAAAATCAATAAAAACAACATTCTTGATGCTCTAAACTTGTTTTTATTTAAATCATAAAGATTATATCTATCCTGCAATAGTCTTTACCAAGGCTGCAACTTGTACAACCTTCAAAGCCTTCTTCCAGAATCCACGACGAGCTGCAGGATCCTTAGAGTTAGCAATAACTTTGGCTTTAGAAGCCTGATACAAAATATTACTGAATTCAGGATCCCTATAAGCAGCTACAAGGTTGCCGAATTCAGGGCTCTCTTCTATTTTCTTGTTCACAACTTCGAAGAATCCAGCATCAACTAGAGCTTTGTGGTAATCGGCCTTAATGTCTCCACTAATAGCAGGTTCAGCAACCTCACCCTCTGCCATTGGTTCCAACCATTTCGGAATCATATCGGATGTCAACCTGGTCATGTACATAACAATGCCTTCGATTTCGATTCCACGTTGATTGAAGTACTCAATGAATTTTTGTCCTTCTTCGGTTTGCAAAAAGTCTTTGATAAGTTTTTCGTATGTGACGTCATTGACATAACGAAGACCGTCAGCGTACCAGGGATAAGCTGCAACGTATTGCCTGCCAATTGATTCGATCTCCTTCACTGGCAAGTGAGAGGCAACATCCTCAACGTCAGCTTGAAGATCAGCAGAAATAGCAACTGCTGAAAGCAGAAGACAGAAGACAACTGAACGCATCTTGGAAAGTAGAAAGTTATTGTTTCAAGTTCAAAAACTTATTACTGACTTTCTAAATTTGCACAATTGCTTTTATAGTATGTTTGAAGGGCATGTAGCTTAAGTATACGTATATATCTTTTTGAGAAAATAGTTAAATAATTATTTGCAAATATTTACCAAGCTTTGATATCAATCAGGTACTTTTTCTTGTTTGAATAGTATTTATTTTAATTTAGTTATTTTGAAGTGATTGTTGAAGAATTTCATTAAATACTCTAAAATAAATCGTAATGAAGGCCATTGAACAATATTAGCAATACTAGAGTGTTTTTGTTTTTGTTGAAAATAAAAAAAAATTGCAGTAGTTTCCTCAGAAATTTGTGTTTTATTCAAAGTCAACATCGGCCCTTAAAATTTAACCACCCCGTAGTAGTAATTATTATAGTTTTTTTGATTAAATTATTTCTTCATTTTCTCATTCGTTATAAAAAATTTGTATTGTATTTGACAAATTTTTGACAGCACAACCAACGCAAATAAAATTAAACTTTATCTTCTTCATTTCATTTCCGTAAAACACACAACTCACTTCTCTGTATCAAAGTAGAACTTCTATTTGTATAGGGCATAGGACATCCGTTAATATTTTCATCAAAACAACTAAAAGCCATATCAAAACTAACCACAAAACCATGTGTTTCCTCAAATCAAAATTCCATTAGACGAAAAACTTTCAAAGTCGCTCACGACAGGTCGCCACAACATGCCACTTCTTCTTCTGCAGCAGAAGTAGCAGCAGTATTATATCGTTATTTTTTTTTCCTTTTGCTATGCCCAAGACGACTACGAAGACTACGACAACAACGACAACAGAGACTACCAAACCAACAAAAAGCCCGTTCCGCCTTCTACCAATGTAATTCCTGAAACATTTTCTCAAGTTAAAAATATCAAATTCAATTCTACTCCCCCCTGAAAAACCCCAAAACCATCATCAAACTTGTGTGTCCTTTGCATGGATAGGATATGTATGTTGGCAGTTGTTGGAAAATTGTAAATTCAATCCCAAAATTCATTCCGTCTCACTAAGAGCTCGCCTTTCTATTTTTCTCGTATCCATCGCCTCCCCAGCTGAAGCATAGCAAAACTTTCCAATAATTTTCAAAAAGTTTCTAAACAAATTGAATTCAGAAATTCTTGAAACGCAAGACTTGGAAGCTTTTCTTGAACTCTTAAGACTTTTTGTGTTGACATTCGACTTAAGAGATTTCTGTTTTTCCAAATAGTATATAATATAGGTTTAGGTTTACGTCTAACGTCTAAAGTCTAACGTGTGTAGTTGGTTTGGTAGTTAGTTTTTGTTTTTGTAAATCAGCATGCGTTTAATATTCCATCTAAAGGTTTTCAAAGAATATTTTACAAAGTCGCCTATGGTATGTCTGCTGATGCAAGAAGAAAATAAGACGAAGAAGAAGTAATCGATTCATTTTGCTTAGTTCTTTGAGTTCTGACCCAAACAACGATTTTGGTAAGAAATAAGTTACATATTCTGAATTTTGATTTACCCCCAACCACCCCAAATTTCGACCATTCACTATACTGATGGAGTGTTGAGTCGAAGTTGAATAATTTCTTAATTTAAATTCAAGTTTTCAATATCTTACATATAAATATATATGTAGAATAAAAAGGTAAGGGTAAGTTTATATACTTTTTGGGAAGAACGGGTTACGAGATCTTGTCCAGGAATGATAGACAAAGTTTAGGTGATGCAGAAGGACAAAAAAGGTGTACCTATAAAAACTTATGCACTGAAAGCATATCGTGCGTCTATAAGTCTAAAAGAGATTCATTTTATTCAAATTGACTTTAATTTTGGAAATAAAGTTTTTTTTATCCAGTGCTGTAATAATAATAATGTTTTAATAGCGCCCTATCAAATTTCAGTTTTTTGAAGCAATTATTTAAAACAAATTATGGAGACCAATAACTCGTAATTTTGGAAAACACACAGAACTATATAGCAAATATTAAAATATCAATTCCAAAGGGAAGTCAAGTTGATGATATCTTAAGAAGTTTTCAATTCAAAGGACATAATTTCGAATTTTTCTTGATAAGCTATAAAATGGACAAAGTGGAAACTATTTTCAATACTTTTTTAAATTTATTCTTTCTATTAATTTTTTAAAGTATAGGCACTTATAAGGGGTTATTAGTACGCCTTATATTTTCTATCTATCGGCTATCATTTTCGAAGACCTTTTTAGGGTTCTAACCAAGGGATTTAAACTGCTTTTTATTCTGAATTACAGCCAGTTTAGAAGGGGAGAAATCCTATTCACCTAGTAGTATTTTTAAAAATGTCGAATATGTGATCATTCTACTAAAAGTTGGTTATTTAAATCGGAGTTTAATGAGCTTAATATTCACTGCCGTCGAAGTTCCACATCCGAAGGACAAGGATGTGAAACTAGAAGCGAATATGAAAAGCTGAAGTACTATCGTCAACGAAACTTTGTAATGGATTAGAAGTGGCAGACTAGAGATCGTGAATGAATAACAGGAAGAGAATCGGAGATAAAACGGAGCCCTGTGGAACATCAGCATTTATTTTATGAATTTCATATTTAAAACCATCCAATACAATTTGCAACCGTTAGAAAAGTAGTTTTAAATCCAACGAAAAAAAGATTCATCAATACCAAAAACACGCATTTTAGATAAGAGAGCTAGGTGCCAAACCCCATCAAATGCTTTTGAAATATCAATTGCAATAATCTTACGTTCTCCAAAACGATGTTAAGATTTGTTACATTGTTTGGGGAAATAAACCAAGTGGGCCTATTGCTACAAAATTCAAACTGCAGGTCATTAAGAAGTTTGCATTCTTAGATATATTTCTTAAGGTGATAATACATCAGCGTTTTAATGGATTTGGAAAGAAAGGACGTGGTGCTATTGGTCGATATTTAGACGGGGAGGAGGATTTGCATTTTTTAAGAACAGCCTAGACAAATGCTATTTTTCGCTTGAAAAGAGACCTGTAGAGTAGAAAAGATGAAAAATTGTACTCAGTGGTTTTGCTAGCGTTGAAGAACGTCTCTTTAAACTCTTTACATTACGATGCAACTTTTGGTAAACGATGGGATTTTCTACAATTTTTCAGTTTTAATCAAATTAAGAATATATACAAAATATAGCTTATTACATAAAGTAACTTTTAAATGTGGGGCTTGAAAGCAATGGAATGAAACCTAAAATATCATATTTAAATTTGTGTTTAAACATAACAAAATGTGTTCAGTGGTGGAGGTCCAAATTCCAACATAGTGTTCAATAAACGTTTTGAGTTTCTCAAAATATATAATATTAAATAAAAACATTTTAATTAAATACCCAGATCTATAATTATAAAAGTAGAAAAATTACTCAATCTATAACTTACTTAAAAATGTAAACTTTTTTAAAATAAAATCAAAATTTCAACATTTTACGAACTCATCGAAATCAGCTTAGGATGCAATAATTTGGTAAAAATACAAAGACCAGGCAAGATCTGGAATATAGTAATAGACATCTTATTATTTTTAAGAGTTACATTTATAAAATAATAATCCACATTCGCGTAGTACGGTTAAAGAACGAATCTCTGTATTAGACAGTATGGACGAAGTTAAACTCGAGGGTAAACTGATGATCATTTCTGGATGCGCGATTATTACGATTGAACTTTTTAAGGAGAGGAATGCAAACGATCAAACAAGAAACTTTACAAAGATGTTCAAGCGAAGTAAATGCACTTATAATGATATTATCAACTATCAATTTAAATTCTAAGGCTTAAGTAAGTTGCAGGAGCACCAGCCTACATATGGCAGTTGTAATGAAGCTTTAGACGTATAAAAGCCTTGTAGATAACAGCCAGATCAGAAGGTGTGAAATATTTCTTGCATCACCTAAGGAAACTCAAACACCTTGCGGTATTTTTAAATTGTTCTTAAAAAACTTGTTAAATCTTAATATAAATAAATTAAGTGTCATGTCATGAGTGTCCGCGATGGACTCCTAAACTTCTTAACCGATTTTGATCAAATTTGAACACCAATTTTACTGCAAAATTATTTGACTGTCACAATTACCTGTTAGCTCTAAATGATTCTAACAGTTCTCAGCCAAAAATGTTGATGTTGACGAAAGGCACTTCCAGATACAACACAAAAACAGAAGAAGTAACTAATCTAAATGTTTTAGGGCTTATTATTATCAACAAATATAACTGGAAAATACATTGTACTTATTTAAAGAAAGCATTAGCGACTACTAAAAAAACATTCTTGCTGAGGCTGGACTACCAAACCAACTATAGAAGAGAGATATTTTGAAAATATTGCTAAGCTTAATGTGAAGTTCATTTTTTTTAACTTGGTGAAAGGTGTTGATATTGCCAAAGCAATTTCTTACAAACGTCATAGAAGTCTCCCATTTACAATACATAATATTCTGGAATCGCAAAAGAAACTACAAATATCTTTAACCAGAAACACCAAATTCACACCACCATGGACACTTCCCCAGGAAACAATAAACCTCGATCTGCAAGAACTACCTTAAACCAAAGCCCGTTTCCTAGAGATATTTGATGATATGACTAATAAAGGCTATAATTTTATGTACACAGACGGATCAAAAACAGATTCGAATACTGCTTTTGCAGTCGTAGCCCAAGATGGTTCAACTGCCACTCAAGGCATTTTACCAAATATTGCATCAATTTACACAACCGAAGCGCATGCTATGTTAGAGGCTTCCAAGATATGTATACAAAAAAAAAGTTAAACGGGCAATCTGCTCCGACAGCTTGTCAGTGTTAAAAGCCATTGGAAACCCAACAAACAATACAGACACAATAGCCAGAATTCGGGACATCGTATCCAAAGCAAAAACAAAGATTAAACTCATTTGGATCCCAGGTCACACAGGAATTAACTGAAATGAAAACGCTGATGTTGCTGCTAACGCAGCACTCAAAGCTCCGACGGACACTTACATACCTATTCCCGCCTTGGCCTAAAAAACTACATTGTTAAAATGTATCGTAAACTACCTTTGCTTGAATGAGAGCATTACAAACACCACTACAGCTCTATCAACCCGAATAAGATTCAAATAAAATATAAAATTGACATACCAAAATCCTATTTGATAAAATTCAGCCTCCTTCGCCTTGGTTATACCGCCTATACTCACAACATCTACTTAAAAAGGAGCATCCAAAGACCTGTCCCAACTGCAATAACATAGTAACAACCCATCTTCTGTGGCCATGCTTCCTATCTTACTATGCTTAACTTCACACCTACATCACCAACTGCAACACAATAGACCTACTCAAAAATTCACAACATAATAAAATTATTAAAATTAATGAAATACTAAATATTCTGAATCTTCATATATAGTACCATGTTTTTCTTTTATCTTTAGAACCGAAAGCCTTTGAATCCGCTTCAATTACGAAATGGTACACGTTTGGTCATCAAAAAGAGCACCGAAAAGATTCTTGAAGCAACCATTTTAAATGAAAAGTTTAAAGAAAAAGTGATCCTGTTGCCGTATTCCACTTGATGATACCATCAGATTCTACCATTATCTTGAAAAGGTTGCAGTTTCCAATTCGTTAAGCTTTTGCTTATGCTAAAAAATAAGTCTCAAGGCAATTCATGTTTTTCTGTGAAGCTATATGTTGCCTGTTCACGAGTAGGAAAAACGTCGAACCTAGCGAAAGATAGGTTAAACAAATATATTGTCTACCGATTGGTGCTTAATTAAATTGAAATTAAAAGTATTTATAATTCAGAATAATAAATAATATTTTAAAAAGGTTTTAAACTATCTGACCTACCTATACCTCATTTATAAGTTTAACTGCCAAATGTTAATTACTTGGATAAAAATATAAATACATTTTTATTTTTTTTATTTTGTACTGATTTTTGCTTTACATCAACTGTTCAATTGTTGATCAATTGTGTTCAAAGCCCTTTCCTTTCAAATCCCAAACAAGTAGATTTGTATACCAGCTTAATCGTTTTCGTCTTCGTTCGTTTATAATAATTTGATTGTAATAAGGGGTAACGGTAGCAGAAAATCAGTCATAAAGGTCGCCATGTTTTCTTACAACTGGCATATATGTCAAAAAGTATGGTGGTGCTCATGTCAGATGTCCTCCTACCGTTCCCCCTTAAATAGGTCACAACAATATAGTATGACAAAAAAATTTAGCCACAGCAACGCATATTTAGACTGTCTAAAATATTGTAAGATATTAAACTGAAATACGATTGTTTCGAATTTATTTGTTTCAATAGAATTACCTATATTCAGGACGAAAAATATAAAAATACGTTTCACTTTTTAAAACTGTTTCCTTTTTGTTTTAAGAAGATTTAAGGCTGCATTAAAATTGTTATCTACATAATTCACCTTTAAGTAGTTACCTATAGTAAAAAAGTTATTGTTTGATTTCGATCCCATTGTGATACCGCATGAATTTTTAGGCTTTCTTCTAAATTCAATGAAATCAGTTTGAGTCCCTTGTTCAAAACTGTCTTACATGGACTTAAGGGTATTTTATGGTAGGGAAAAACAGAGTTAGCTTTAGCATTCCACATTCTCGATGTGCGATTCAAAAAAGAATCTCTATACTTGACAGTATGCCCAAAATTGAGCTCAAGGGTAAACTGATGAACATTCCTGGAAGTGCGAGTATTACGGCTGAATCGTTTAAGGAGTGGAATGCAACTGGCTTGTTCGACAGAACATTGTTTGTAAAATATCGATAAAACAACGAAAAGTATGAAAAATTGTGGCGGAATAGCGATGTAAATGTTTCGATTATAGTTTTATCGTATATCATTCTTAAAGCCCTTTTTTATTCTATCCAAGAGATTTAAGCTTGTTTTAGGGGCACCTGCCCAGATATGCGAATTATATTCAAGCTTTGGACGCATGAAGGCTTTGTAAATTACAGCCAGATCAGAAGGGGTGAAAAATGTCTTGCGCCTTAGCGTCGGAGAAATCCTAAGCATTCCATAAAAGGCGATCTGTGATACACATACCGAGTACTGACAGTTGATTAGTTTACTGCATGCAAGTGCCACTCATAGATAGTGGCATCGGGGTTGTGTTACGCTTTAACGACAGGAGACAGCATTGAGTTTTCGAAGCATTAAATTCTGATTCCCCATTGTACAATGCTGTGAAGATTGGAATTTAATGAGCTTATCATACGCTGCCGTTTAAGTTCCACATCCGAAGGACAAGAATGTAAATCTAGAAACGAGTATGAGAAGCTAAGGGTATTGTCGTCGGTGCAACAGTTTAATGGATTAGAAGTGGCAGACATAAGATCATTTATGAATATAAGAAAGAGAGTCGGAGCCCTGGGGAACACCAGCATTTATTTTATGAATTTCAGACTTGTAACCATCCAATAAACCTTGTATTGAACGGTTAGAAAGGTAATTTCTAATCCAACGAAGAAGAGTTTCATCAATACCAAAAGCACGCCTTTTCGATAAGAGAGCTTGGTGACAATGCTTTTGAAATATCAAGTGCAATAATCTTACTTTCTCCAAAACGATGTAAAGATTTGTTCCACTGTTCGGTGAGATGAAGCATGAGATCACCAGTGGACCTATTGCTACGAAAGCCATACTGTCGGTCATTAAAAAGCTTCCGTTCTTCGAGATATTTCTTGAGCTGGTAATTAATCAGCTTTTCCATGACCTTGGAAAGAAGGGACGAAAGTGCTATTGGACGATAGTTAGAGGAAGAGGAGGATTCGCCTTTTTTAGGGACAGGCTGGACAAATGCTTTTTTCCATCCGATCGGAAAGAGAGAAGAGACCTGTAAAGTAGGAAATATGGAAAAGCTTACGTAGTGGTTTTGCCAGCGATGAAGAACACATCTTCAGAACAATTGGGGAGATACTATATGTGCCAGCTGATTTGTGTATGTCAAGGTCTTTCAGTACTCTTGCAACTGCACGAGTGCGAAAGAGGATTCGTCCCATAGAATCATTAACGTTCTCAAGAAGAGGAGGCCTCGTGGCACTTTCCAGTAGCGTCGAATTAACAAGCAAATTGACTTTATTAAACTAGCTTACATTAGGAGTGTCATTGTGGACGAGCGTTGTCACCGAGGATGATGTGGTGTTTCTTACGTCTAGCATGTATAAAACGATCCACTGTGCGGCATGGATATTATCGGAGGTGACTGTATATTAACATATATCTGATACCAATCATGTGCTTTCCTAGATTTGTATACTTACTAATAACAATTATTCTTAAATGATTGTTGAAAAATTTCATTGAACACTTCAAAATCTATACATTTAACACATTTTATTTAAGAACAGCGCGAGACCGCTTTCAACATGTTGATAAGTCATGTGGTACACCTACTGTTATCATTATCATTATCATTTTTGTATCATGTGCAGTTTTTATCTTAAAAGAAATATGACACAGAGCTAATGTTGATCTCATAAGCACTTGACAAGGCATGATATTTCGATAGTTGGTTTCAAATTATTAAGAGCTGTCATATCATGTGCCAAATAACATGACGGACGTACAAATTGTTTCCGGATGCAACCATCTGCTTTACAGTCGCTTACAGATTTTATATGAATCTTAAAGTGTTGTTCCGAAAAAAAAGAATATGAACATTTTTGAGAAGCTGACTGCTTTTTTGGTAGTACCCATGGCATGATGGTTAGTGCGTTGGACTGTCATGCAAGGGGTCTTGGGTTCAATCGCTGCCTGTGCCACCTTAATTTAAAAAAATAATTTTCGCGGGTACTGCCTCTTACGAGGAATTGACAAATCCTTCAAGAGTAATTCTTGTCATGAAAAAGTGCTTTCTCAAACTAGCCGTTCGGATTCGGCCTTAAATTGTAGGTCCCTTCCATTCCTGACAACAGTACTCGCACACAGGAATGATTGAGAGTTGTAAGTCACTAGGCCCTGGTTCACAACGGACTGTTGCGCCACCCCATTTGATTTTTTTGATTTGACTGCTTTTTTGTAGATGCACATAATTTTAGAAAACTATCAGTATTTAATCTGCGGTTTTAAGGCTTTGTTAAAAGAGGCTAAAGTTAGAATAGCTTAAATTGACATAAATGAACAAAGTGTTAATAATTGGCAATAAATTCAAAAATGCTTTTCTGAAGGGTATTTTTTTTTAGAGACATAGAGCTTTGGCTTAGACTTAGTATTATCTGAACTTGGCGAATATTGCTATCAGGTTTTCATTGGCATAGATTAGAGACTAAGGAAATTCGTAGAACAATGGGGTTACCAAACGTTTGCTGTGTAAAATGTTGCGCCGTCTTGTCGAAATTACAGATCCTTTCCATCATAGTTATTCTTTTAAAAATAAATTTGTAATATTTGAAAGCGTTGTTCAGGGCGTCAGTCAATTAATATTATTTTTTTTAAATTGCTTAGGTTATGATATAGGCCCTTATTACTTTTTGTTTATAATTAACAGGCAATCACGGGATCAAAGTTTGAGCACACTTGGGGTGAATAGGGAAGGATTTAAAAGGACATACCGATGCACAATGGTCATAAAGCTTTGAATATCAAAATGGGGAGAAGACAGAGTTGAATAAAGCATTCCACATTTTCGATGTGCGGTTTAAAAAGAATCTTAATAGTTATCTCAATACTCAATACTGGCGTAATTGAGCTCAAGATTGAACTGATGAGCATTCCTGGAAGTACTAGAATATCACCAAAATTGTTTGGTGAAGGGGGGGGGATAGGTTAAATGCAACTGGTTAATTCGAAAGAACATTGATTGCTAAAATATTGTAAAAAAACGAAAGGCATGAAACATTGCGGTGGTGGTCGAGTGATGTTAATGTTTTGGTTATAGTTGTATAGCCTATTATTTTAAAAGCTCTTTTCTTGATTTTATTCAAAAGACCTAATTTTGTTTTAGAGGCACCTGCCTAATATGTGAGTTTCGAGTTATATCCAAGTTTTAGACGAATCATTGGATCATTCCATAAAAGGTGATCTATGATAGACATGGAAGTGCCACTCATGGATAGCGGCATTTGGGGGGGGATGATAGTTACGCTTTAACGACAAGAGACAGCATAGAGTTTTTGAAACATGAAATTATTCTTAAAATTTGTTTCCACTGTTTAGTTAGATAAACGATTAAATCACCGGTGGACCTATTGCTGCCATACTGACAGTCATTAAGAAGTTTTAGTTCTTCGAGATATGTCTTAAAAGCTGATATATAAACCAGTGTTTTCATGACCATGGAAAGAAGGGACGTGAAATTTGTATTAAATTTGTAAATTAATAGAAATGATACCTAGTTGACAAAAGTTGTAATATTGAATTTATGCATTTTTTTGAAAAGGCTTAAGTAAAAATACGACCCAACTTTGACATCTTATAATAAATAAACAGTATTCCAAAAAAAGTTAACTACAATAAAGGCTATAACTAGTTCTCGAACTAGTGTCTCCAAGTTAAGTTGAAAACAAATGCCTGTGTAGCTCTTATAATTCTTTAAACATTTCTTTATCAATATTTTATGGTAAATAAGCAATATGATAAAAACGTATCATTTAACGTTAGAAAATCTTAAAATTTGTGGAAATTTGGCAAAAACCAAAAAAATGTATTCAAATTTGTTGCAAATTCATTTAGGACAAAAAATACACACCCTAATATTCCTCACAGTCCTTCATAACGATTTATTTCGGAGTGTTTAATGAAATTCTTCAACAATCACTTGAAAATAACTAATTTAAAATAAATATTATTCAAACAAGGGAAAGTACCTGACTGATATCAAATCTTGCAAATAATTATTAAACTATTTTCTTAAGCAGATATATACTTAAGCAGCTTGACTCCAAATTTACTATAAAAGCAATTGTTCAGATCTAGAAAGTCAGTAATAAGTTTTTGAACTTGAAACAGTCACTTACTTCACTACTTTCCAAGATGCGTTCAGTTGTCTTCTGTCTTCTGCTTTCAGCAGTTGCTATTTCTGCTGATCTTCAAGCTGACGTTGAGGATGTTGCCTCTCACTTGCCAGTGAAGGAGATTGAATCAATTGGCAAGCAATACGTTGCAGCTAATCCCTGGTACGCTGATGGTCTTCGTTATGTCAATGACGTCACATACGAAAAACTTATCAAGGACTTTTTGCAAACCGAACAAGGACAAACTGTCATCGAGTACTTCAATCAACGTGGAATCGAAATTGAAAGCATTTGGATGTACATGGTCAAGTTGACATCCGATATGATTCCCAAATGGTTGGAACCCATGGCAGAGGGTGAGGTTGCTGAACCTGCTATCAGTGGAGACATTATGGCCGATTACCACAAAGCTCTAGTTGATGCTGGATTCTTCGAAGTTGTGAACAAGAAAATAGAAGAGAGCCCTGAATTCGCCAACCTTGTAGCTGCTTATAGGGATCCCCAATTCCGTGATATTTTCTATCAGGCTTCTAATGCCAAAGTTGTTGCTAATGCTAAGGATCCTGCAGCTCGTCGTGGATTCTGGAAGAAAGCTTTGAAGGTAGCACAAGTTGTAGCCTTGGGATCAACTCTGTTGGGATAGATTAGAATCTATAGTAATTGAATAAAAAAAAGTTTTGAACATTAAAAGTATTATTTTTTTTTATTGATTTTACAACAAATAAAAGAATAAATTAGGTGGCGCAATAGTCCATTGAGAACTAGGGCTGAACCATTCCTGTGCGCCAGTAATGTTGTCAGGGATGGAGGGGACCAAGAGTTTAAAGCCAAATCTGAACAGCTTATGTGAGAAAGCACTTTGAAAAGACATTACTCTTTTAGGGTTTGTCTACTCCTTGCAAGAAGTAGTGCCCGTTATCAGCATATTCTTGATAACTTCACGCACTCAATCTTAAGTCGTGGCCCAAAAGAAAAAAAGTCTTAAAATGTCACAAAAGTTCATGTGATCACCTATTCGAGATTTTACACTGTTTAAAAACTTTGAGTACTATCGTTCCATTTTTAATAATGGCATAGTTCTTATTTCTTTAGTGTCAGGAGAGGGGATGTCTAGAAGTGCTAACTGTCTTAAAAGCAGGCTATTAAAAATGAGAAAACCTTTCATAATTTCTATGGATACTGTAAACAGCTTTTTGAAAAATTAAAGTCAACATAGAGCATTTTCCAATAGGGAAGGGTTAAATTCGACAGCTCGTGTTGGCCATGTTATTTTCTGTTACAACCAACCAACACCTGGTTGCCGATGGTCTTCGCCATAAATATTAAATAAAGGCACTAACAAGAAACTTATCAAAGACTTTTTTCAAACCGAAGAAGGACATGACCAATTTATCGTCCAGTTTTAAGGAAGTTCTTCAATGTTGTGCATACATTTTTTTAAAAAGCCTCAAAGCTCACAGCCTTATAGCTGCATATAAGGATCTTGAACTAATTAAATTTGTATAGCCAATTCAGTTTTGCTAATGCTAGAAATCTTAAAGCTCGTTGTGGCTCGGTTCTGTTGGGATAGATTATAGCCTTTCTTTAATAAAATACAAATATTTCTTTATATCAAAAGTGAAGTTCTCGTTGATTTTGCTTTTATTGTCTGAGGTCTTTTACATCATGAAAAACCTTAATAAATGGAGATCAAATATCTAAAATCCAACATGCCAAACTCGTTCCCTTAACAAATAAAAATTTTAAGTCCCTAATTCATGTCAAATCTCATTTGTCAGCTTAAACTAAACTACCTAAACTAATTCTCAAAAGGTCCTTTCCCTGTTGACTAATTGTGAAGTATTACAAAATGAAACAATCGTTTTATTAGTTTATCTCTCTTTTAGTATATCCACATTCAAAATCGATTCAGTATCCTTTTTGTAGATGTCCTGCCCAGGACAAGAACACACACTATCTTCCCTCCGATAACCGGTAGCCGAAATCGGGTCCGGTAGTCTCATATCTTTTGTCTTTCTAGAACTAATTAAATTACTTCTATCATCCTGAGGGTGCACTATATCTTCTGTTGGTTTATGCGTTGCGTTGGTCTCTGGGGGGCTGAAGGGTTCCATTTTGCAATTGAAATTTTACCCAATATAGAAAACAAAACACTCATTTTTGCTGCACAATACACGCTGTGGTGTTGTAAAAACATCAAGCGTTCGAAAGCGTTCCTTTATCTAAGGGAAGATAAAGGCTTCTTTATGACTATCTGATGCGGGGGTAAATTGCTTTAGGAATTGTCTATTCCACAATACATCTACATACCTCTGTATACAATATATGTGAACATACTCAACGACGACGATGGTAACGCTTACCTTTGTGACGCCATATTGGTCATCGCTTTGCTGGAGATACAGAGGAGCATTTCAAAATGCTCACATGAATGTACAGACCTTTAGGCAAAAACCGAAGAACCATCGTCGTCGTTGTTGAGACTATACACCTACCTACATAATAGCCGTGTTTCCCTTCAGAAGAGAGGCGCAAGCTATTCCAATTTATGGTCCACTGGGCTTAGGAGGAGGCCAGCGCATATATCTACCTACATCAATACCATCATCATCATCAACACCCAAAAACTTTGGTCATCCTGTCTGCGACAACGACCAAAGCAATGTTTCAATGAGTGACAAATAGCTTAGAAGTATTTCGTGTCCAGAGGTTGTGAAAATATTTTCACTGTTGGTAAGGGAGTGCGAGGAGGCTATTTTTGGCAAGGTATGGATACCAATAGGACGTCGAAAATATCCATGGTGGCTAGAGTAGCTGTATGGTAGGTATAGTGATGGGAAACTGAGCCACTTATAACTCAGACCCAGATGCTGCCTGGGCAGTAGGCAGCCTGCCTGCCGTCGCACACGGTCAAAGAGCTTAGCGTAAGAGAGGGGTTATCTTATTGGAAGGTACACGATACATGGAAGTGTATGCGGAATAGATGCGGATGTGGATGCGAATGCGGATCAGAGAAGTGGGTGTAAAATATTTCAAATATAACTTATCTCTATAATCACGTCTGGTGCGGGCTGCCGATGAGCCTGAGCCTGTATATCTCTGTTTGTATCTTAGTTTGCAGCTTGTTATCACGGTCCTGGTAATACATACCATGTGTCCCCGTAATAAGAAGCCACAAAAGTTCACTCACCAGCGCCAGGAAAATCGATCCGATATGCCTACGAATTCGTTCGACCAAATCACACATTGAGCATAGCTATAGGTAGGTTAGGTATAGAGACTTTCGATTATATTAGGCCTTGTATGACCATCACGTGAATCTTACCAAGCGAATGACCTTTGTTCGACGTTAATCAAAAGTTATGGTCACAAGCTCACGCATGTTTGAAAATATGTGCGAATTCGTTTCGATATTATAGAATTTCGTATCATATCGTATTAAAGCGGCGCGGCGTCGAGTCGGCGGTGGCGTTTGGAAGAGATGTTAACGAGACAGAAGCTTGTCGCTATACTAAAGTTCGCCTCCACTATACCAAACCTACATATATATATACACGCCTAATAAACAGCTGTAGGATAGTTTGAATTCGAAATGAATTGGCATTTTTGTTGACAGGTTTTTGAGGAAGATAAATATATTTTCTGATCAGTTCTTACGGAAACGGTTATGTTTTATTTTTATTTATGTTTCCATGTTGGTTGGTGTTTTTTTTTTTGGATTAATTGGCGATGGCCGACACGAGAACGGACGTCTTATAACGGTGGTACTAATTGGTATTTATAGAGAAAAAGTTTAGTTTTGTATCTGGATCTAGAGTTTTTCGACACGTGTTTTCTATTTATACCTTTCCAAAAAATAGGACCAAACATAACTTATTAATTATTATAATTTTTAAGTTGCATGGGAATCTCAAATTTACTATAAATAGGAATTGCTTGTATATGACGAATTTTCTAAAAATAGGTTTTATTTTGAGAGATATGAGTCAAATTCAAAAATATCATAGCGCCCAAAACAATTTTATTAAAATTTGTTGTTGTACGGTTTGGGCAATATAACCGAACCCTTGGGTGATAACACTTTTTTGGGTTTTATGAAATTCCAAATAAAAAGAAGCGTTAGAACTTATAATAAAAAACGCCCAAAACATTAAAAATGTCATTTCGGCCAAAAATGGGTCCATCACCCAAAAACAATTTTAATAGAAAGTTCCACAAAAGTTAATTCCAATTGCCCAAATCAATTTTAAAAACGCCCAAATTAGTAATTGTAAAAATTGCCAAAAGATGTCATGTGTTTCAACACTTGGGCATTCTGCCAAAATATTTGTCTATATTGGGCACTACGACATTTTGAGTTTTGAGAATAAGAGTGGAAGAAAAGGAGAGTTTTATTTGAAGCTAAAATCTTAGTTACAAAATAAAACAAGTGAAAATAAAAGGAATGACAATTGGTAAGTGAAAAAGATTGCAAGCAATTTAAACTCGAGCCACGACCGCGATGTATAGCTTTTAGAAGCCTTATGGACGGTAAGAAGCCGACCGTCGCTCTTATGACTCAAAAACCACAAAAGCAAAAAGATCAGTATTTATGAAAAAATATGCGAACTCTTGCTCGCTGTTGGGATAGACTTTTATAATATGAATGATGATGGGGTAACTCAATTTCGATACAAATACAGGCAGTTCTATTAACTAAGAGTGTCAAGAGTACTGATTTTGGCCACTACTAATAACTTCCTTGCAAAATCCTGGAGGTGAACTCTAAGAATTTAAGTTCAAAATCCAGTAGAGTGCGATGGTGAAATTGCCTGTTGCCATTTGTGTGTGTTATTTGCATCTAGCAGAATGCTATTACATTTGGTATACTCCATGTGAGTGTGGTGATCATGTTGCCGCGTTACAGTTTAAAATTTTGTTGAAAACCTCGGAACTTCAAGAAAGAGTTATACTTTTAAAATATAGTTATATCTTGAAAAAATGTTGAATTTTGAAGACAATCTACATCTATACTAATATTATAAATGCGAATGTAAGTTTGTTTGTTACGCTTTCACGCAAAAACTACTTAACCGATCATCAATAAACTTTGCACATACACTCTTGAAGGTATAAAAAGTAACATAGGATACTTTTTATTAAAAAAAAATTTAAAAAAAATTACGAAAAATAAGAAAATTGTTTGTCAAAATATCGTCAAATTTAGCTTCTTCAACGCCATCTAGCATAATAGTAATGAAGTTTCAACCCTGAATACTGTAATACCAACCCACTGTATTACCGACGGTGACGACAATATCTAATTCAATTGAATATAGTTTTAACTGTTTCTAATTTTTTTATATTTATTGTTATTTTCTTCAGTCGTTACATGCAGTATAATAAAATTCACATTTTTGAGGCATAATTTTTGTGGTTAGCTGTTACTTTATTACCATTGAATTTGGCACAGGAAGATTCGCCCATCTGTAATTTTAGTAAAAATAGTTCACGAGGTAGGATGCTGCAAGAATGCAAGCTTTTAGTGTGGGATGAAAGTACAATGTCTCACAAGAAGGCTATAGAAGCTTTAAACCGAACCCTCCAGGACTTGCGAGATAGTACAGATATAATGGGAGGCATGTTAGTTTTGTTGGCTGGTGATTTCCGTCAAACCCTCCCAGTGATTCAAAGGGGGACACCAGCAGATGAAATTCAAGCGTGCATTAAATCATCAATTTTATGGCCAACAGTTGAAAAACTCCGCCTGAAAACGAATATGAGAGTGCACCTTCATAATGACGTGGATTCAGGACTTTACGCAGAAATGTTGTTGAAAATTGGTGATGGTTGTTTAGACGTTGACGCTGAAGGCTACATATCACTGTCAAGAGAATTTTGTAATTTAGTAGAAAGTGATGTGGATCTCATTGCTAATGTTTTCCGGAACTGCAACAAAATTTGTGTAGTGATCAGTGGTTATGTGCAAGAGCAATATTAGCACCAAGAAATGAAATTGTAAATAGGATCAACACTGACATTTTAAACGAGGCTCAAGGAGAAATGAAGGAATATTTGTCAATGGATACAATTATGGATACGGAACTAAGTACTTCATATCCTGTGGAGTTTTTAAATTCACTTGAACTATCGGGTGTACCGTTACATAAACATCAATTGAAACTAAATGTACCAGTAATGCTTACGCGAAATCTAGATTCTCCTCGGCTATGTAATGGAAAAAAGCTTCGGATAACAAAATTGGGACAGAACATACTTGGTGCTACTATTTGCACAGGTGTCGGTAAGGGAAATAGTGTTTTTCCAATTTAAAAGGGTTCAGTTTCCCGTCAAGCTAAGCTTTGCTGTTACTATAAACAAGGCACAAGGACAAACATTACAGGTAGCAGGAGTGCATTTAGAAAACCCATGCTTCTCTCATGGTCAACTTTATGTAGCATGTTCACGTGTATCTAATGCCCGGAATTTACACATATTTACACCCGACGGGAAAACTTATAACATTATCTATAAAAATATTTTAAATTAATACTTTATATTTTATTTTTTTAAATTGTTAGAATTCAGAATTATTTATTTTTGTTACGTTGAAATATATTTTAATATTTGTTGTTGCATTTCAATAAGCATATATTAAGGTGTTGAAACTTCATTGTAGTACGAATTTTTAAAAATTGTTGATCTCAGCCAAGCAACAAAATTTAGTTATTATATTGACTCATTTCTATTATTATACCCTTATCCTTTATCTCTCATACTTATTTAATTTCTCCACTGCGGTCGAAGCCGCGGGTAAAAAGCTAGTCCTTAATAATTTCAAACAAAAATGTTGAAATTTTTGATTATTAAATATTATCCAGAAAACGAAATCGGTTTTTGAGTTCCTGACAAAATTTAAAGAAAAAATATCGGTTCTATGGGGGGTACTCATTTGGAGTAATACAAAAATATATTTCTTTACTTAAGGAGCCATGTTAAGAAAAAAAAATTATAATAAAATATATGGGTCCGTTTTTGAGAAAACTCAAATTTTCAATAAAAGTCCAAAAAATTTGTATTCTCAGTCTTATAAAAATGAAAACAATAATAAATAAATGAATAAGCTTAAAATATATATTTACAAGTTTGAAATCAATCAATCCAATGGTTAGAGCTGCAGAAGTGAGGACAGACATTCTTCTGCGCGGTCTCTCTGGACTGGATTCGAAGACCTTCCGGGCTGGAGCGTTGATGTTCATTCCCTCTACATACGTACGTACAGTTCGTCCTTATATCTTCTTCTTTATTCTCCGTCTGTGCATACGGGAATTTTTCATCGAAACATCCTAAGATGCACTAATCTTTCTTTGACAGGGTGCAGATGAGAGAACCGGGATGTCTTATAGATTACTATTTTAGATGCTCGAAAGAGGACTTTACTACTTAATTGCCCTCTAAGTCCAAAGATGCAGCGATTTGCAAGAGTTATTCTTCAATTGATTTCAGCGCTAATGTCGTTGTCTGTGCTTATAGCGGTGCCTAGATAGACAAAGTCCTTAACTACCTCAAAGTTATAGCTGTCCACGGTGACGTTTTGTCCAAGACGTCGTTGTTCAGTGTCCTTTGCCCTCATTGAGCACTAAGCCCATCTGCTTCGCTTCCGTCACAATGCTCAAAAACCCTCCACTGACATCACGCTTTGATCTTTTAATTCTGTCAATATCATCTGCGTATCCGAAGGACCTTTGGAAGATTGTGCCTCTAGTGTTTACGGTTGAGTTTTAAACAATTCTTTCCAGACCGATGTTGAAGAAGTTGCATTTCAATCCATCGCCTTATCTAAAACCTTTTTTGACATCAAATGCATTGGTGAAATCTTTTCCGAACCTGATAGAGCAGCGTGTATTCTCAATCGTTATTCTGCACAAACGAATAAGATTGAAAGGGATGCCAAAACTAGACATTGCTCTATAGAGCTCTTCCCTATAGATGTTGTCATAAGCCTTAAAATGCTGGGTTTTTCCCAAGACCTGTCATAATGTAAATATTTGGTCAGAGGTGGACTTTCCTGGTCTGAAGCCACACTGAAAAGGACCTATCAGGTTGTTGACGAACGGCTTCAGACTTTCACATAATACAGCAGAGAAGATCTTATACGCAATGTTAAGGAGACTGATGCGGAATTTGGAGGGTCTCCTTTTTTATGGAGGGTCTCCTTTTTTATTTTGGGCAAACTATGCTGAGATTCCATTCATCGGGCATGTTTTATTCCAACTTTATTTGCAGATGAGTTGGTGCATGCTCCTTTCCAAGTCATTGCCTGCGGCTTTAAATAGTTCGGCAGCTATACCGTCAGCTCCAGCAGCTTTGTTTGATTTCAGTTTAGACATATGTAGCTATCTTCACTTCGTCGAGGTCGGGTAGACGGAATTTTTGATCTGCGTTTACCTAGGTTGAGTGCTTCTATCTCCCTTACAGGGGAATTCGGTTCGTCATCGCCGTTATATAGTTTGGAAAAGTGGTCTTTCCATATATTCTCAACATAGACTGCCGTTCTACTACGATGTCCCCCTGATCGTACTTACAAGGTTCAGTTAGTGGCTGGTACCCTTGGGAGGTTTTTTTACCTTTTGATAAAATTTACGCACCTAATTCCTGCTATGACATCCCTCTATCTCCTCCATCGCGCTTCTCATGCTCTCTTTTTTATCCATCTAAGAAGCCGGTGTTCCTCTCTCGTCTTCTGCGCTAGCAGCTCTGGTCCTTCCGGAAGCCCCGTCGTTTTGTAATCAGTCCGATGAATCGAATTGAAAATGTTCACATTTCTTGATGCTTCAAAGTCAATAGAATCCCAATTTAAGGTTTTAAGAGAATATCTCAAGAACCAATAGAGCTATCGACTTGTTTTACAGATAATAACAAGAAAAGATGATAAAAATACCTTTTAAATAATTGAGTCAGTGTTTTTTTTTTTACTATATTGTAATTTAAGAAAAAATAATTTGAACAAAGTTTGAATATCAAGCAGACCTTAGCAAAGGAATGATCAATATCTTAGAAAACGTCACTTTTTGGACTATTAATTCATTTTTTTTGAATAAATTTGTCTACACTTTAAAAAAAAGCCTTTATGCAGTAAATTAGGAACTTAAAAAACATAGCAACACATTTTAAACTATAATAACTACAAAATCTTTGTACAGTACCGTCAATTTTTATTTATTTTTTAAATACTTGAATATTTTGAGAAGTTTCATGTGAAAAAATTACTAACTTAGCGAGTGTTTGAGTGCACTCTTAATTAAATTTCTTAAAACGAAAACATTTACCTCCTGCACAAATTTGTAACTTTTACTACAAAAATTAAAAAAAAAAACTAAGACTTTCGAAAACAAAACTTTTTAAAGAATTGCCACAATTTTTCTTTTCTCCTCCACTCAGGTAATGAAGGTAAAGTGCCTACCTATAGGGTTTTTTTTTCTTCTAAAAACGATGTCCTCATAAAAATCAACTTAAAAACTTAAATTTCTTCTTCTCTAAATAAGATAGGTACTTAATTTCAATGATGGATGATTTTGCATCTGTATATGTTAGGTAGAACTTTCAGCGGAAAATAGAAACTTTGAAGCTAAAAGAAAAAAAATAAACCAAATAAACTAAACTTAACTACAAAGCAAAACAAGTATAAGAACAACAACAACAAAAAGAAAGAAATACCAACCTACAGCTACCTATGTACCTACGACGACGCTACTAAATAATTGCCATAGCTAAAAAGTTTACTTCTGTGCTTTTTCTCTGAGTTCTGCACGTCCACTTCCGGTTTCGCAGTTGTTGTTCAAATGGTTCCGCGACCTAAAAAACATACAATACAACAAATAAAAACACTGAGAAAACAGAAAAGTTTTTTAAAAAATGGAAAAAGATTCAAACAGGACACAAAAGAGACACGTCTCTATCCCACATAACCATACACCAGAGACCAGGACCAAGACCAGCCGCCGCGCCGGCCGCGTCAAGCCACGCCATCCATCGCCACACCGCCCACAAACATTTTGAAAAGTTTTGCCTTCCAAGTTTTCATTATTTAATTCGTCATGCCCAATCGTATTTATTTTTCTTTTTTGGAAGATACTATTTATAAGATTGGTCAAATTGTTGCCTCATTTAGTTTTGGTTTTTATTTCCTCTAATTCTTTAGTAAGCTCATTATTTTGGTTCCTTTTGCTATTTTTCGCTGGGAATTAGGTTTAGGTTTATCAGTTTTGGAATATATTTTGTCAGACTTTATCTATGACCCACTAACTTTTTAAGTTTTCTTTTCAACAATAAAGTTCTTTTGACGGAGTGTTTTAAAGTTATATCTGAATCGAAAATGAGGAAAAGTATGAGAACCTATAATTTGTAGATTTGTAAAGTTTTCGAAAGATACTTTGAGGAATTCTTAAATTAAATACGTAACATTTTTACTTTATAATTTAAAAAATCCATTACGAACATTTTCTACCATCACAGAGGTTCAGGACTTCACAATAAAATGTTGTAAAGAGTTTTCCGCTTGCCAATTTTCCCAATTGGGGAACGTAAGTGACGTCTCGGTTCAAATGGTCAATCAGCTTTAATTGTTGAGTCAGCTTTATCTTGTTTGGGTGTAAAACTGGACTCTTGTTAAATACGCCATAATGTGGTTTGAGTGATGCATAATTTTTGAGAAAGCCTTGCAATTTGGATCGTTTCCTACGGACAACGCCTGAACAGAAGCTATTTATTCGACATTCGAAAAAATTCGCGCAAAGAATAGAGCATTTTCTAAAGTAAACTTTTTATTGTTAGTGTGAATTTTCAAAATAGAAATAATAACAAAATTTATGATCCTTGAAAAACTCACGACTGTATTCAAGCACTTAGTCAATAAAATGTTAAAATAGCGTGTCAGCTGAAGATCGTGAAGTATATGTTACCCTTTTTGAAGGGTTTACAAAAACTGGCTCAGGTGATGATGACAAGATAGCGAATAAGGTGCATCAATGTCTGAAGAGGTGTTCTTCCACGCTGGCAAAACCACTGCGTAAGCTTTTTCATCTGTCCTACTCCTCAGGTCTCGTTCCGAGCGGATGGAAAACGGCATTTGTCCAGCCTATTCCCAAAAAAGGCGAATCTTCCTCACCCTCTAACTACCGACCGATTGCACTTACGTCCCTTCTTTCCAAGGTCATGGAAACGCTGATTAATTATCAGCTCAAGAAATATCTTGAAGATCGAAAGCTTCTTAATGACCGGCAATACGGCTTTCGTAGCAATAGGTCCACTGGTGATCTCATGGTTCATCTCACCGAACAGTGGAGCAAATCTTTACATCGTTTTGGAGAAAGTAAGATTATTGCACTTGATATTTCAAAAGCATTTGATAGGGTTTGGCATTAGGCTCTCTTATCGAAAATGCGTGCATTCGGTTTTCATGAATCCCTGCTTCATTGGATTAGTAATTACCTTTCGGATCGTTCAATACAAGTAGTATTGGATGGATTCAAGTCTGAAAACCATAAAATAAATGCTGGTGTGCCCCAGGGCTCTGTTTTATCTCCAACACTCTTTCTCATTTTTATTAATGATCTTCTGTCTGTAACATCTAATCCAATACATTGTTTCGCTGACGATAGTACTCTTAGCTTTTCATATTCGTTTTCAGACTCACATCCCTCTTCTTCGGATGTGGAACTGCAACGACAAAATATGATAAGCTCATTAAATTCCGATCTAAACAGCATTGTTCAATGGGGATTAAAAAACCGCGTGGAATTTAATGCTTCGAAAACCCAATGCTGTCTTGTATCGTTAAAGCGAGATATACCCCCATTGCCATTATCCATGGATGGCACTTGCATCAATGAGACTGAACACCTCGATATTCTCGGTATGTGTGTCACCAACCACCTCTTATGGAATGATCACATACGCGATGTCGCCAAAAATGCCGCAAGGTGTTTGGGTTTTCTTAGGCGATGCAAGAAATATTTCACCCCTTCTGATCTGGCTGTTATCTACAAGACTTACATACGTCCAAAGCTTGAGTATAACTCCCATCTCTGGGCTGGTGCTCCTGCAACTTACTTAAGCCTCTTGGATAGTATTGAACGTAGAGCATTTAAATTGATAGGTGATAATATCATCATAAGTTCTTTTACTTCGCTTGAACATCGTCGTAAGGTCTCTTGTCTGACCCTTTTTTACCGTTATTTTAACGGCTTATGCTCTAGTGAAATAGCCAGTTGCATTCCTCCCCTTAAACAGTTCAACCGTAATACTCGCGCTTCTAGGAATGCTCATCAGTATACCTTCGAGCCCAACTTCGGTCGTACTGTCAAATACAGAGATTCGTTCTTTAGCCGTACTACGCGAATGTGGAATGCCTTACCACACTCTGTCTTTCCTAGTCATTGCAATATTCAGGAATTCAAAACCAATGTGCACCGACATCTCCTTTTAAACCCTCTCTCCTCTTCCTAGTGCTCACACTGTGCATCTGCATAATAAGGGTAGTAATACCCCCTTGAGTGTGTGTTTATTATAAAAAAAAAAAAAAAAATGTAATGTGTACATTCTAAATTGGAACCGAAATTAACACCTAAATCTTTAAATGTGGAGGAGCGTCAGAGTTTTTCCTGTGATATAGAATAATCAAATACACTACCGATTCGTTTTTTAATAAAAGTTATCGTCTGGCTTTTCAAAGGGTTGAGGGTAAGGCTATTTTTGCAACAACAAAATGTGAAACTTCAATGTCGGCTTGCAAAAGGATAGGATCTTGGGTGGACTTTATTATTTTGGTCATGTCGTCAGCAAAAACAAGAACTTCACATGTTCGTTACTAGATACAATGAACAGAAAAGGCCCAAGGTTGCTTCCCTGTGGAAATTTTCAGAATGACAATTTATAAATTTTACCATGTAGGATATTTTATTAAGGTATGATTTAATCCAAGTTGAAACAAAATGGTGGAAAACCAAGAGCTTTAAGTTTTAAATAAAATAATTCCGTGACTAAGTTGGCTTTAGAACAACTTTACACCGTCAACTTCATAACCTTGGTGTCAAGCGTTTCAACATATGTTTGAGAATGGGAGGAGATTAGTAACGGTTGATCTTTTTTCACAAAACCATGTTGCTGTTCGCAAATGATATTTTTACTAAGAAATGCTACACTTTCACAAACTACTTGTTCAAATACTTTAGGAATGCAAGAAAGCCTTGCAATGGGCCTGCAGTTTGTTATATCCACCCGTTTACCTTTCTTGAAAATTAGTGTTAGAAATGAATTTTTTCATGCACCGGGAAAATTGCCTGTTTTTAGAGGAAGTTTGAATAAGAACGTAAGGGGTTCAACTAAAGCGTTACTACACTTTTTAATACTTTCCAGAAATACCATCGGGACCGGCTGAGCAGTCATCATTCAACGCGGATAAAAGATCAAGGACCGTACTCTGTAGCACAGGGATGTGACTACAGCTAGTTTGCGAAAAAGAGTGAATATTATGAAGAAATACTTCATCGACTACTTCGGGGCTATTGACAAATGATTCACTGAAATTTGTTGCAAAAGCGTTACAGAAATCAACAGTTCTATCTAATGAAAGGTTCTTGTAAGTGAAGTTAACTGGAAAGACACCTAATTTTTTCTTTAAGCTTACAAGTTTTCAAAATTTGTTAGCATTCTCTTTCAAAGAGTTACCCATATCAGTAACATACGAGTAACTAGGGTACACAAAAGAAAGAGACTTAAATTTACTAAAGAGTTCCACATAAAACGAGAAGTTGAATGGAGACAGACTTTTGAGGCAAGTTTTCCATGCCTTATTTCTTTTGTAACGCAGTAAACGCAATTTTTGTGTGTACCAAGGATGGCGAAAGTTTGTATTGCGTGATTTCTTTAAGGGTACCTTTTTTCCAAACAATTATTAAGAATATTATACAAAATTGAAGCTGCTTCGTCAATATTAGAAAATGCTAAAGTATCAGAAATTACAGAAATGGTTAAATCATCAGACAAGAATTGGATTTTAGCTTTTCTAAAGTCAAAATTATGTAAGCAATCAAAGGATATATTGTGTTCAGTGAGGTGATTACTTTAGTCAAGAAATAAATAATTCCTGATCTAGATTCTAGATCAATAGTGCTAATAGCGTCAGAAGAAAATACTAAATCGATAATTCGATTTTTAGATACAGCTTCTTTGCTGTAAGTCAGTAAAAAGGATTTTATCGAGAAAAAATAGTTCCAACCGTGAAGAAAAGAAAGAGGCTTCAAGGCAAGATTCGTCTTCCGATGACATCCAGTCAATGTGTGGAAAGTTCAAATCACCTAGAAGTAAAATATTGGTGTCAGAGCAGGCCAGACTGATAAGAAAGTCTAATATCAAGGAAAGTTTGCTATAACCAGACTCTAATCTTTTTGGTGGAATATAGTTTTTATCTTTGCTATCTAGATGTACCCGTTTTGTGTACGGTACAATAAAAGTTTAATCTATGTCTATGATATAAAAATCTTCAAAAACATAAGTGATCGATTACATTTTCCAGAGGATATTAAAAGTTTTGTTATTTGGTCCAAAAATAATGGGCTTAAGCATAACCCAGTTATATGTCAGCCAATGACTTTCTTTAAAAAACGTTAAAGGTTACTCTAAATAATTTCATGATCCTTATTTCATTTTCGCTGTATACCCCAGGTATGGAATTCTTTTAAAGAGATCCATAATAAAAGAATACAATAATGTTCAACGTAACTTCATAAGTTTTGCCCTAAGAGGGGTACCATAATGAAGTTGCTTAAAATGCAACCTCTATCACAAAGGAGTGCTAATAATGGTATTGTCTTTTTTCGTCAACTTTAAACTGGCGTAAAAAATCTTCCTGGTTTAATAAATTGTATAAGTTTAAACTACCATCCTATAAGCCATTAACTCCTAAGTCTAAATATTCAAATATAAACTTAAAACCCTTTGATTTCAGCATTAGTATATTCTTAGAAATACCCTAAAAAAATATAATAATTGATAAGCTCTGTTATAATATTAAATCGATTTATTCAATTTTAAAAACGCAATAAGACCAATGTTCCAGTTTATTTTTTTTTATTTACTATCTAAAAATAATATGACTAAAGTAAATATTAGTTAAGGTTATATATATAATTAAAACTTATTATTAGCACTTATTGCTTTTAAATTGTTGCATAGCTTTTCAAAAAATTCTTCCCGTTTACTTGAAATGTCATTTCTTTAAAGTATCAGTACTTGAAATAAACAAATCACTCGAAATAACTAAACTAATTGTATTAAATTTAATAACATAATTAATAATCTTGATACAATGCATTATTTTTTGTAATTTTGTAATTATAAAAGCTAAGCTGCAATACCTGACCACCATCAGTACACTCTGTCCCTAGCTGCCATTAATTCTATTGGAGAAAAATAACTTATCAAGATGAGAGCAGCTATCGTTTGTCTAGTGCTTTCTGCAGTCGCCATTTCAGCTGATCTTCAATCTGATATTGAAGATGTTGCCTCTCACTTGCCAATGAAGAAGATCGAGTCAATTGGTAAGCAATACGTTGCAGCTTATCCAAAATATGCCGAAGGACTCCGGTTTGTGGAAAAAGTCACTTACGAACAACTCGTGAAGAATTTCCTCCAAACCAAAGACGGACAAGAATTTATTGAATACTTTAATAGTCGTGGAATTAACATTACTAACATTTGGCTTAACGTGGCTAAGAAAATAACTGATTTAAATCGCAAATGGTTGGAACCAGTTATGGAGGATGATTTGAATGGATCTATCACCAATATCAGTGGAAATATTATGGCAGATTATAGGAAAGCTATTGCTGAATCTGATTTTGTCGAGACAGTGCATAAGAAATTGGAAACCAGTCCTGAATTTTCAAATCTTGTAGCTACTTTCATGGATCTCGAATTCCGGAGTCATTTTTACCGCGGTGCAAATTCTAAAGTTCTTATGGGTTTTGGAAATAATGCTGCAATGCGTGGATTCTGGGGAACAGCTTTTAAAATTTTGAAAGCAGCAGTTAAAGCTGCAATTTCATTTTTTGGATAAAGTTGGAATCAGGTATTTGAGAAAAAAATTGAATAAAGGTCCTGAGTATTGACCATACATTTATATTGAGTTTAAACGTGTTTTGCTTGTTTTTTTTCGAAATATTTTAGGAGTCACAAAAATTTAAAATGGTGGTTTGAGTGAATTCGCGCTAAAATTCGAAGATTCTGGGATTCTACTCACACTGATAACAACATTCGATTCGTGCCCGTCAGTCGGTATATCTGAAAGTCTTATAAAATATTAATAACAAAATTTTATCTAAGATACAAAAGGTTTAAGTCAATGTCTTTCTCCCTTTTCAAGATACTTAAGTTAAAACCCAACACCGTAATATTTTTCTACATTTCCAGATCAAGAGACATTAACTTTGGCTATTAAATAGTAGTTTATTTCCAATTTTAGACAAAGTAGATTTGAAACTACTTTTCCTTAATAAAAAACTCTCTTCTGTCGAAAAATAATTAACGATATTGAAATTTATTCTTAGTTTTACTACTCTGTGGTGAAATAAAAACTCTACTCTACACGTTTTTATAAATTATTTTTCAATAGAAACTTAAGTTTGTTTGCTATAAACTATTAAATTCCCTTGAAAGATGGCTACGATGGATTGAAAAACCTCTAAAAAATCTGACATTTTTGAAATTGAGATGAATCAACTCGTTTACCCTTAAATTCATGCTCTTTGATAAATTCATCAAAATTAAAAAAAAATAGATTTTAGCCGTTTCCTTTATAATTGTTTGGGGGAATGATGGGGCAAAATGTGTTTCAATCAGAAAAAGTTTTTAAAAAAGAGAAATTCAGCTATATGCAACAATTTCTATGAAAAAGCCTTGTTATGTTTAAGTTTATTGATGCACATAGCCTAACGTTTCATTGTAAGGGATTTTCAATAAAAAGTAAAATTTTGAACAGCCAATGCACTGAAATTTTTAAAATTCTCGAAGAGGTATCGGAATTGGCAATTCTTCTTCTTGCTAGAAGCAGCATTTTAACTCCTCCTGGAGAATAGGGTGGCAACCAGTTCCTTACATCTATCTCTATTCCTAGCACGATACCTCAGCTGAGACCACGTCTCCAAGTTTTGGGACCGAGCTTCCTTCATGACAGATGATTTCCATGTTTATCTTGGCCCTCTAAGCCGCCTTCTACCTTGAGGATTTCATTGAAAGCAATGCTTTGCTATGTTGTCGTACGGATTCCTCAATGTATGGCCAATCCAGTGCCACTTTCTCTGCGCGATGTCAACATCCACTTTTGTTTGCCCAGTCCTGAGCCACAGTTTTTCGTTAGATATGGTTTGTGGCCACCGGATGTTCAGGATGTAACGTAGACAGTGGTTGACAAAAGTTTGCAACCATCTCCAGATGTCAGCAGAGCACATCCACGTTTCGCAGGCATATAGTAGCACGGATTTTACGTTGGACTCAAACAACTTTAACTTGGTACGGAGCGTTATTTTTCTTTAGTTCCACACTTTAGAAAGCATTACGAATGCACTACGGGCTTTATTTATTGTATTGGTGACATCCAGGTCCGTTCCGCCATCGAGTGGCAAATATCTTTCCATATAGTTGAACTGGGTGACTGCCACTTGTCTCACAATAACCTGTTGTTGTTGGTTTCGGCTGGTGTGCATTAACTTAGTCTTACTGGCAATAATCGTTAAGCCAGCCACCTTCCCATTTTGTTGAAGATAACATCACGACTAACGCGATCGAAGGCCTCTTCAAAATCGACGAACATGAGGTAAAGCGGCGATTGGTACTCCGACGATTGTTCAAGAATAATTCGCAAGGTGCTAATGTGGACACATGATCGACCACTGCAAAATCCCGCTTGATGCCTCTTGAGCGTAGACTCGATCTTAGATCTTATCCTCTCGAGAATGATGGTTGCCATTAATTTTTGAAATACGGACAGAATGGTGATCCCGCGCCAGTTATTGCAGTTCTTAAGACCGCCTTTTTTTGGTAGCTTGACGATTACCTTGTCCTTCCATTCCCTTGGAAAGGGTTTGTTTTCCCGAACAGACTTAACAAGTGGCAACAAAATACCGGCAGCCAAGTCGGGGTCTACTTTGAGGAATTCGGCAGGTATACCATAAAGCCCAGCTGCTTAGTTGTTCTTTCAAAGATGTATCGCAGTTCTTATTTCCGTGCGTGTCCAGGGGTCAATAATAATACTTCTGGTAGATCTACGTACGTCCGGCAGTTGATGATTTGCATTAGCGTTTGCATTTGTATTCTGAGCATCGTTCAGCAATGTACACAAGTGCTCCTTCCATCTTCACAATCAATCTTCGACATTGACACTAAAAGACTACCGTTCGCGTCACAAACAGGATGGTTAACAATATTTTGTTGGCCTATAAGATCCGTAATCATTTTTACAGCATCCTTGCGCTACATCTTCTTGCACCTTCCTCAGCGCTTTCTGCCAAGTTGCCGTGTCTGTACGTCTCCGGATAGCAGCTGTTCGCAATCGAATTGTCGCTAATAGCAGATGATGATCGCTTTCTGCATATGCACGTCTCTCGTCCCTCACATCGCAAAGTGATTTCCTCCATCTTTGTTGTATTATAAAATGGTCGATTTGGTTTTCTATTTGACCATCAGGGGATATCCAGGTAACTTTGTGCAAGGTTTTATGTGTCAAAAAGGTTCGACGTACCAACAGCTGACGGGCATTACAAAAGTCGATAAGCATATCACAATTGTCATTTCGTAGACTTATGCCGTGTCTACTCATAACTCGCTCAAGGCCTGTGTTACCCGAGCCAACTTTGGCATTGAGGTCCCCCATGATGATAGTTATATCACCTTTTGGATCACTGCTGCAGACCGAGTTGAATGAGCTTTTGTTTTCTTCTGCTGCATCATTCATCAGAGCCATACCGAAACCTTTTGATTTAACTTCTATACCAATGACCTTAAAGATTAAACAGCAATATAGTTGCCCCTTTTTGTTAATAAGGTCCTTCATAAAAAGTATTTGGAATATAAGATCCTTAGAGGATGTTTTGTTGGGTTATTGCTCTGCATCACCAATTTTAAATCATTAGCTTGGAATGTTTAAACAAAATTGGATTTGTTATTGGTTTGGATTTTATTTCTATTTTGTTAAATGAAAAAAATTGTTATTATTTAATTTTTGATATTTGTTGTCCTATAGTTCTCGAAATTGGCATTCAAGAAAATATACAAGACAATAACTCCATGTTTTTGGAAAAAGTGCCGTCTTGTGTTTTGTTAGGAAAATTTAACAAATATTCAAACCTACAATAAAAAAAATGTTCAAATAATTGTAACAAATTGAACAATTAATTCATATGAAGGCACACTAATCTTTTGTCTTTCTTATGGAATCCGAAATGTTCAGTTAACTTCATTCATTTATTCTCTACACATTCCATGTGTGTTTCTCAAAACCTTCTGTATTCTATATTCACTTTCAGTTTGAGGCTTTTAACTGTCCATCAAAATCTATCGTAGGTATATAGCAATAATATTTTAAGTTACTCTTAACTGAAACTCAAAACAAAAGAAACTTAGAAAATTATTGAAATAAACCTAAAATTGAATTCCCAAAATATTGACATAAACATAAATATTTTAATATTACAAAATACAAAATAATTCTTTGTATACAAAACGAAATATAGAATATACATAGATGAATTTTTGATAATCATACGCACATAGCATGATTGAGTTATTTTTATAATTTAAGACTAAATTCGTATGCTTATAAAGGGTGGGTCGAAAAAGACTGTCTAACTTTAAGTATAATAACTTTTTTAACTTAATTTTCTATAATATTTCTATTTTAATTTTATTTAAAAATTTGGTTCTGGATACAAAAGATTATAGTGAGCCAACTTTAAAGGATAGACATATGCTGTAGCGGCTTTTTTTTAGAACTCATCGATTTTTAAACATTCCTTATTGTTGCTCCGCTCGTATTAGTCTTAGCGTGATAATATTGCCTTTTTTAAAAAATTGGCCTTATAACACCTAAATTGGAACAGTAATTCTTTAGATTACCGAGTTCAAACAAACTCTTTAGCTTAATAATATTAGCATAGATTTAAGAACCGCAAGAAATGATTTATGGAACATTTGTTGGTCTAAGTTTAGAATGTATTAACCTCCAAATGAGCATCAGATTCATGTTTAGAATAAAAGACTCTTTCTCGAATGTTTTTCATGGAATTTTGTAGGACATCTCAGCGCATGTGTTTCAGTACGAATATTTTCTTTCATTGTGGTGGTTTTTTTTACCAAGACTTAACGCTTCAATTAAAACCACCCGCAAAATTCTGATGCATTCAAATACGGAGAATGTGGAGACCAATTAAATCCCGAATTTTTCGGTAGTCAAATATGTTCATAAGTAGCTCCATTTTGGCACTAATGATCAACTTCTTGTTGACGAAATCGTGGCACTAGTGCCGTAGTCATTTGCGCAAAGGGTAGATTACAATTTCGTTGCGTTCAAATAATTGAGAGATTATTTTCAATAAAAAAAATTAAAATCAATTAGTTTGATCTTCTCTAAGGCGCTGCAGTTCATGCTAAAAATTATCCGAAGCTTGATTTAAAAGTGCCTAAAAAATGAAAAGAAAACGTTTTTTCTTTTAAAACAGAAAAAAATTTCGACCCATCCTGTTCAAAGAAATTGATACATATTACTTAATACATGTAAAATATTTAAAATAACTTGTAGGATGATGATTTTGCAATTTCTAATATCTTGAAGTTACATTTTACTGCTACTTATTGTGCTCTAGAGCTTTGTACGGTACATCTATGTTTATGATTGCTTGCATTTATGTGTTAAAACTTGAAAACAAATTTCATCAACAGCGTTTTAAAATAAGTGCACAAAAGCATGTGATCTTGAGTGATTAGGAGAAAGCTATTAAAGCTCAAAAACAAAAAATGATGTTAGGTTTTATTTTCAACTACGAATATTATACAAATTAAGTTCCTGGTTAATTTGTTTCCTTTAAGTTTTTTTTTTACAAAAGCCCATCCATCAAAAGTCAAAAATACATACAAAAAGTTTTTTGATCTTCCTGGTTTCTTTCGTGGCAATTTTATTTATTAAAGCTCTTCTGGTCTGAAGCACAAGATTTTTGCAGTCATTTTGTTGAAACTACATCTGTCAAATAGTTCAATTGAAATTCATAATCATTTTTCCTAAAAGACTATTCTCATCCATTGCTTCAACGTAGCCGTCTTTTAGAATGGAACCGATACTTTTCTGTTTAGATTGCAATTTTCCCAAAATCCTTAAAAGGAGAAGTTTTGAAAGTAATTAACTACATTTCATGTTTATTTAAAAAAAAAAAGGCTGGGATGCGACCCACACTGATAACTTACCATCCCATCTGTCGATTTGTCTTGCTTAAGAGTTTGTCTATATGTACTCGTATCAATTTTTACCAAATTTTGCGAACTAATTTTTGGAGATTTTATTTTTTATGAAAAAATAGACTGTTTGATTTTTATATAAAAATTACTGAATATCGAAAACAATATTTTCTGTGAAATAAAATAAGTTTGAATCAAATCAATTGGGGTGGCGCAACAGTCCGTTGTGAACCAGGGCCTAGTGACTTACAACTCTCAACCATTCCTGTGTGCGAGTAATGTTGTCAGGAATAGAGGGGACCTACAATTTTATGCCGAATCCGAACTGCTAGTTTGAGAAAGCACTTTTTCATGACAAGAATTACTCTTGAAGGATTTGTCAATTCCTCGCAAGAGGCAGTACCCGCGAAAATTAATTTTTTTTTTAAATTAAGGTGGCACAAGCATTGAACCCAAGACCCCTTGCATGACAGTCCAACGCACTAACCATCATGCCACGGGTACTAATAAGTTTGAAGCCGATGTTTTTAATTTTTGAGAAGCTATTTGAGTAGAAAGTCAATTTTTACCAAGTTTTAGTACTGTTTTTTTTTTAGAGTTTTATTTTTTGTAAAAAAACGATTTTTTTCAAAAATTGTATCGAATTTTGAAAACAATATTTCTTATAAGATAAAATTAGTAGTTTGAAGCCAATGTTTCAAATTTTTGAAAAGATATTTGAGTCGAAAATCAATTTTTACCAACTTTTATACATTTTTTTCAGGTTTTTATTTTTTGTAAAAAAACTGTTAATTCGATTTTTCCCAAAATTTGTCCAAATGTTGAAAACAATATTTCTTATAAGAAAAAATCAGTAAGAACCTATTATCTCAAAGTTTTTAAAAGATATTTGAGTCGAAAATCATTTTTTACCGACTTTTGTTATTTTTTTTCGGTTTTTAATTTTATGTAAAAAAAAACTGTCAATTCGATTTTTTTCAATATTTTTCAGAATGTTGACAACAACTATATTTCTTATAAGATAAAATAAGTTTCAAGCCTAAATTTCAAGTTTTTGAAAAGATATTTGAATCGATATTCAATTTTTACCAACTTTGAGTAATGTTTTTTTAGATTTTTATTTTTTTTAAAACTGTCAATTCGATTTTTCTCAAAATTTTATCAAATGTCAAAAACATTATTTTTCGTTGCGCAAAATTTTTTTGGAGATGAAATTACATTTTAGTCGTAAAATTTTGGAGACGACAAATTTTTTGTTCAGTTTTTTTGATTTATAAAAAAAAAAAACGTTAAATGGATTTTTTTCAATAATACACTTCTTTGATATCACTTTACAATATATTATATAAAATTTAATTCAAGTCTCTAGCGTTTTTGGAGTAAGATATTTAGGGTCAACCAAAATGTTCACCTTTTTTTCAAACTGCTATGGTAAAAAAACCACCCACGCAATTTTCTTGAGAGCCCTTTCTGCATCTTTCTGCCTTATTATCTGTATAACAACATTTATTTGAAATTGATATCTCTTTTGGTTTTTGCGCTATGGACGACGAAAAGAACGTCGCGAAAGCACGGACGTACGGACGTACGAACGTACGTACCCACGCACGCACAGACATCTTTCTAAAAATCTTTTATTTCGACTCTAGGGACCTTGAAACGTCGAAAAATGTCAAAATTTTCAATTTGACAAATCGGACCCATTACAATAACTTTCTGTGGAAAGTTAATAAGTCAAAATTATGATAGATAGTTTTCAATTGAGTCTTTTCATTCTGTCGGCTTTTCACATTTAATAATTAAAAAACACGCCATTGCTAAAAATAGAATCGTGTGGCCTTCAACAACGCATTGAACTTCAAACAATAACTTTCTAGTTTCCAAGATGCGTTCAATTATCTTCTGTCTTCTGCTCTCAGCAGTTAGTATTTTCAGCTGATCTTCAAGATGACGTTGAAGATGTCGCCTCTATTTGCCAGAGAGGGAAATTGAATCAATTGTTAAGCAATAAGTACCAGCTGATCTCGGTAAGCTGAAGGTCTTCGTTATTGCTATGAAAATCATATCAAGAACTTTTTGAAAACCGAATAAGGACAAAATGTCATTGATAATAAGGGGTTTTTCAATAATGGTGGGTAGATGTTGAAGTGGAAAAAACAAGCTGTGTGTGAGGTATAAACCAAAATATTATTATCCGAGTGGTCCAATTTTCAATGACTCTTCCGCATAGATCCGGCTGAATCTGGCCTGTTTTATGTCAATCGTCCCGTTTGCTGTGTGGCACATAACGCCGTCCTGCTTGAACCATATGTTGTCTAGGTCCATATGGTTCCATTTGGGTCATACGAAATTAATTACCATAATTATGTAGCGCTCGCTGTTGACGGTGACCTTCTCAATAACATCGCTTTCAAAAAACTACGGTCTTATCACGCAACCGGCTCAAAATCCACACGAAATGGTAACTTTTTAGGATGCATTGTCACCTGGTGAACCTCTAGTGGGTTGGTGTCGTCCCATAAATGGCAATTTTGCTTGTTAACACAGTCATTCATCCAAAAATGCGCCTCAACACTATAAATGATTTTTTGGCCAAAATTAGGTTCCTCTTCCAAACGATACGATACTCATTTTGCGAACAAACGGCGTTGTATATGGTAATGAACTTTGAGCTCATGGGTCAGTTGGATCTTGTACAGATGTAGGCGTAAGTGCCGACATGGCCAACAAAGGAGATGTTCTCAGCCGATCTTGCGTTGCTTGAATGAACGGGTGTTGGCTGATTGTTTACTGAACCGTTCGTCTCAAATTTTGCCACTAAACGGTAAAGAGTCGAATGTGAAGGGCCACCACGTCTACCGTAAGATGGATGCAATGCTCACAACGTTTGCGTTAACGAACAATTATTTTGATAATTAAGTTTTATCATTTGAAAGTGCTGTTCAATTGTGTAACTTGCCATTATCATTTGGCATAAGCAACTGAATAATAAACAAAATATTTGACACAGATGTCACCAAACCTAAATGGCCGCCACGAGGCGCCAAAATCCGCGCTAATTAAAAAAACCCTTTATACAAGAAAGCTCTGAATTCATCAACCTTGTACTTGCTTATAGGAACCTTCCAATTCCATGAGATTTTCTATAAGGCTTCTAATACCAGAGTTGTTGCAAACGTTAATGATCCTGATTCTGAAGGATGTATCTGAAGGTTACCCACGATGCAACTTTGGTAAAAAGTAATATACATACATAATTTTTTAATAAATTAATATAGATTTGTTTTGTGTGAATAAAAGCAAATTGTGTTTTTTTAAATAAAATTTAAATACCGAACGGTACCCATGTCCATTTAAAGTGAGAATATTAACCTTCTTGCTTAGTGGTGCATGGTGCAATCCTTCCTTATTTTAAAATTTTTCTTAAGAAAATGAACAGTTTTTATTTTTGTTTTTCTTCATAATTTAATCCAATTGAAATTATCCTTGATCCTTCAAGGTGCCAATTTTAACTTTCAAAAGACGTTCTGAGTTATTTGCACATATATTAACCTTTTTCAATTTATACCCACACACATTCATACAAAAGTCATGCCTCCACCACCATTCGCTAAAAAGCAAAATCTGATTCAACAATTTTACTCCTCTTCCATGATGGTGGTTGTGCTTTTGAAGTTGACTGAGAAAAGTTATAGAATTCGACGGCATAACGTCTTAAGATATGTCGGTATATACATAGGTGGATATGTTTGAAAATGAAACGGTGTGACGTATCCTTAGGTTGATGAAGTTCCTCTACATTCAGTCGTTATCCCTAACATATGAAAGATAACTCCACTGCTGTACCTTATGCGGATATAAAACCTACCTCATTCAAGGAACCAGACTTTATGCTTTCAAAAGACGCACGCCTGGAAATAAGGCCAGCGTAATCTTGTTTGTAAAGGAGAGAAGATAATTTAATGAAGAATAGGTGATGAATAAAGTCCTGACGGCTAGACGAGTCCTGATGAAGAGACTCAAAGTAGGTATACTGTGAAGTGTAGATACTGGGAATTTAGAATTTTCTTATGTTGATTACATTTTTTTTGGATTTCTCAACTTATTAAATAAATTTATATTTCAGTTCAAGAGACGATGGCGATATTACTTGTATACTTTTAAACACGTGTCTAGAAATATATGTATTAAGAAAAGGATAATGAAAAAAGGATGTGTCAATGAAAATGTTTGCATTAAAAAATACAAATAAAATCGTCGATTCAGACAGAAAAATTATAAAATAAAATTTCATATATTTTCTGAAATATAAAGGCAATGAAAACGAATTAAGGATCGAATTAAGACCGATTTTGAGGTCTTTAGCACTTAATTTCTTATTTAAACATGTAGAGGATGATACACTTAGAAAATGGTGTCCAAGACGTTTAACTTAAAGCTTTTACTTTGTCAACAGATATCCACTAAAATGTCCGAAATTCAACTTATTAACATGTGTTATAACTACATGTGTTAGTTACTTACTTTAAGTGGAACTACAGTCAAGAACGGACCTGGACCTAAACCAACATGCAGCTAAAGCAAGGTTTCTAGCAAGCTGTCTTCAGTTTCGAACACCAAGTTCGAAAGACGATCCTGTGTCGTTTTTAGCTTGCCTTAACCAGGTTAAAGCCTCAGCGCCATGATGACGAGCTAATGATGATGATCACTTCTGATCTTCTAATAATGCCAATATCATTGGCGTTTCGGAGTTATGGACAGAATTTTGGAAGATTGTGCTTTCAGTGTTGAAGGTTCAATTTTTCAGAACTTCTGAAACTATGTTGGAAATGTCCCATGACAATGCATTGTCTTTGTCTGAAACATTTTTCGAAAGTGATTCCGCGCAAACAGACAAGGTTAACTATATACATTGCCCTGTAAAACTCTTCTCTATAGATACCTGTCATATGCGGCCTTGAAATTGATGAATATCGTATATATTATTTATTTCATCAATCAGAGAATATACAAAAAAATAAACTAGTAATAATCATTATCATTTTATATTACATATAAATAATTATAAAATCTCTTTTTTTTTTATAATTTACAGGAACTCAAGGGGTTATAAGTACCCTTTATATGTTTAAATTTAAACACAGTGTGAGTGTTAGGAAAATAGGATTTAAGAGGAAATACCGGTGTATATTGGTATTAAAGTTCTGAACATGAAAATGGAAGTGAAACAGAGTTGGCTAAACCATTCCACATTCTCGATGTCCGATTTAAAAAAGAATCTCTATACTTGACATTGCGCCCGAAATTGAGCTCAAGGGTAAACTGATGAGCATTCCTGGAAGTGCTAGTATTACGGCTGAATCGTTTAAGGGGTGGAATGCAACTGGCTAGTTCAACAGAACATTGTTTGTAAAAATATCGATAAAACAACGAAAGGCATGAAACATTGCGGCAGTGTTCTAGCGATGTAAATGTTTCAATTATAGTTCTATCGCCTATCATTTTTAAAGCCCTTTTTTGTATTCTATCCAAGAGATTTAAACTTGTTTTGGGGGCACCTGCCCAGATATGCGAATTTTATTCAAGCTTTGGACGGATGAAGGCTTTGTAAATTACAGCCAGATCAGAAGGGGTGAAAAATTTCTTGCACCGTCGGAGAAATCCTAAGCACCTGGCAGTATTTTTGGCAATATCAAATATATGATCGTTCCATAAAAGGTGATCTGTGATACACATACCAAGTACTGACTGTTGATTAGTTTCTTGGATGCAAGTGCCACTCATAGATAGTGGCATCGGGGGTATGTTACGCTTTAACGACAGGAGACAGCATTGAGCTTTCGAAGCATTAAATTCTACACGGTTTTTGATTCCCCATTGTACAATGCTGTCAAGATCAGAATTTAATGAGCTTATCATACGCTGCCGTTGAAGTTCCACATCCGAAGGACAAGGATGTGAATCTATAAACGAGTATGAGAAGCTGAGGGTACTGTCGTCGGCAAAACAGGTTAATGGATTAGAAGTGGCAGACATAAGATCATTTATGAATATAAGAAAGAGTGTCGGAGACAAAGCGGAGCCCTGGGGAACACCAGCATTTATTTTATGAATTTCAGACTTGAAACCATCCAATACAACTTGTATTGAACGGTTAGAAAGGTAATTTCTAATCCAACGAAGAAGAGAGTCATCAATAACAAAAGCACGCATTTTTGATAAGAGAGCTTGGTGCCAAACTCTATCAAATGCTTTTGAAATATCAAGTGCAATAATCTTATTTTCTCCAAAATGATGTAAAGATTTGTTCCACTGTTCGGTGAGATGAACCATGAGATCACCAGGAACCTATTGCAACGAAAGCCATAAGAAGCTTCCGTTCTTCGAGATATTTCTTGAGCTGATAATTAATCAGCGTTTCCATGACCTTGGAAAGAAGTGACGTGGGTGCTATTGGACGATAGTTAGAGGGAGAGGAGGATTCGCCTTTTTTAGGGACAGGCGTGACAAATGCTATTTTCCATCCGCTCGGAAGGAGACCTGTAGAGTAGGAAAGATGGAAAAGTTTACGCAGTGGTTTTGACTGCGATGAAGAACACCTCTTCAGAACTATTGGGGATATACTATCCGGGCCAGGGGATTTGTTTATGTCAAGGTCTTTCAGTACTCTTACAACTGCACGAGTGAGAAAGAAGATTCGTCCCATAGAATTATTTACGTTCTCAAGAACAGGAGGACTCATGAATGTTTACTACCTTTGGGCCATTGTAGTATTTATTGGCCTAATTTCTGATCATAAAAATATTTGGTTCGTCGAATGTGACCATTACAAGTCTTTCTAGCTGGTTTGAACTTATTGCGGTTTTCCTCAGTAGGATTGGCTTTATAACAACGAAAACTTACATCTCTGAACCTAATAACCTCTTTACAGCTGGAATCAAATCATGAGTATCTGCGCTGGAATCCACGTCACTATCGTGGAAGCATAGTGACCAGTTAAAGTTCCTGAAGAATTCATTGAGAACGTCCGAGTTGGCAGTCTCATACTGCCAAACGGTTCTCATAGGAGTTTTTTCTTTACCTGAGTTTTTTAGACATGAAAATTTGGAGATACGATACAATGGTCTGATGTGGCTAAAGTCGGTAATACACTGATTGTGTATTTATTAGTGTCAGAGGTAAGAAACAAGTCTAGGGTGTTGGAGGATTGACCTGCAACGCCAGGGTTTAGAGTTGACTCATCGACAAGATGAGTTAATAGATTTAACTCAGCAAAGATCTCAACATACCTTCCTTCCGGTGTTAACTGGCCAAAATAACGAAGCGAGGAAGAATTGTGTAAATTGAAATCGCCCACAATGACGATTTCAGTGTGAGGAAATAGGCAACAATTCTTTGAATGGAGTCAGAAAGAGCCAAAAATTCTCTAAAAATTGAATTTTTGTCCAGATTTGGACTTCGATATAAAAAATTGGCAACCCTGGCTATACAAGTGAAAGTTGTGTTTATTTTGAGCTCCTTAATTTAAAAGTTTTTTTTCTACCTTAATATAATAAATAATTAAAAAGAAACCATTGCAAACGTGTTGAAATAGCTATTTAAAATTTCAAACATCACAAAAAAAAAATAAGATCACTAGGTGAGTCTGCCTATTTGTATTAAACAATAAAACAATCTGCCATTAATATGCAAAGAACACCGGTAAAAGACAATGACAACTATATGGAACAACAAAGTAAACGAAAGCTAATTGACCTGTCTCCGGAGGATCGCCACAAAATTGCTTCATCTTCGAACCAAGGAGTAGCTGTAGGAAACATGTCTGTTTTAGATCTTGAACATATCATTCAAAGAGCCATGTCTCCTATATTGGATGAAAAACTGAAGGATCTACCTAAGAAAGCAGATATGGAGGGAATAAGTGCTAGGCTTCATTCACTGCAAGAACACAACCAAGAACTTAAGGCGCAGTTGAAAACAGTTGAAAACCGATGTAATGCTTTGGAACGGCAAGTTGAATTCTTAGAGATGAAAGCTAATGAACAAAATATTATGATTCAAATGCCGACGGTAGAAGGAGAAAATGCTACAGAGCAAGCTAGAAGCCTTTGTATGGATCTGCTGCAAACATCAGATACAGGCACAATATCATCAGTGCGTACACTTCGTTCAAACCACAACCAAAGAACAAACTTAATTGTCAAGCTAACAAAAAGGGAGGATGTTGGGCGCATTTTAACAGCGAACTCTAAGCTAAAAGGCACTGGAATTTCCATACGTCGAGACTACCCAGCTGCATCTAGAGTAAGAAGGAGGCGATTGCAAGAGTTGAAATCCGATATACTTATTAAAAACAAATCCCTAAAAACAGAAATTCGTGGTCATTTTTTGTTCGTAACTGAAAAAAAGTTTTATTTTGACAGCAATTTGAATTTACAATGTAATGTGACGACGAATGTGGATTGTCATTATTGCAGCAGCTGATTGATGACAGTACGGCAAATAGCGTTCCTGGTTGCAGCCAAAATTCAGTGGTGAAAAATATAAACACGTTACGTTACGTTACCCCACCGACACAACAAAGTATTTAATTGTAATGCCGTCTGCCCCCAAACTGTTGTTAAGAATATAAGTTGTTTATGTAAAAAAGAATTTAAAATTTTATCCTACAATGTCTCAGGATTAAGCAATAAATCTATTTTTACTAATTTTTATAATTTTATATGTATATTTGATATTATTTTCCTATACGAAACATTTATCACCGAGTTAAATATTGATATGTATCATGTATGTACGAAAATAAATTTTCCAACTACCAACTTAGGTCAATACCAGCAACCAGAACTCACACGAGAGGAAGAGCAAGTGGAGGACATATCTTTGGATTTAAAAGAGATCTTAACATTTATGATTGCAAAATCGAAACTTACCGTTCCTTGTTATATATAACTATGAAAATTGATAAGAAAATTGTACGTCTTCTACCAACCTACTTGAATTGCAACAATTGGGATACCGATTTCGAGAACCTACAAGAATTCATGACATGTGGAGGTGATAGTTCAAATGTACTACTTATAGGTGATTTCAATGCAAGAGTGGGTGATGAAGAAGGTTCTGTTAACAATCGAGCTGGAATCGAGAGAAACTCAAAGGATAATGTTAGAAACGACAATGGTTATAAGCTAATCGAACTCTGTAACTCTTTTGTTTTAAAACTGCTAAACGGAACTAGCCGAGGTGATCAAAATGGAGAATTCACGTTTGTTGGAGGGCAAGGTTCTTCCGTCATTGACTATTGTTTTATAGGATGCGAATGGAATACTCATGTTGTCGATTTCGAGGTATTAAACGAGCCATTTTCAGACCACATGCCAATTGTGGTTTCTAAAGCGAATTTAGATGAGGCTCTACAAAATCATGAAGTTGCGAATTTCAACGATCTAGAGGAAATAATTAAGCAAGCAAATCATTCCAGCAGATTGAAGAAAAAACGCATAGCATTCAAGGATCGCTGGTTTGATGAAAGCTGTAAAAAGGCAAGGGATGTGTCCTATGCCTGGTTAAAACTATTCCGTAAAGCCAGTACCAGGTTTGCCAAGGAATCGTATTTAAAAGCTAATCAGAGATTTAAAAACCTATGTAAAGAAAAAAAGAAACAGTTTTTCGAATCTGAGGCGCTTAAACTCACTCGCTATGAACTCTTCAGAATTTTGGACCCTAGCTCGCAATTTAAATGGTACTAAATATATTATTGACAATAGCTTAAGCCCGCAAGTTTTGTAGAACCATTTCCAGCAACTTTTAAACCCAACATCAAACGAGATATCCAAGTACCATTACGCCCCACCTAACTTTCAAGAGCCTATTTTAGATTCACCTATCACTATACAAGAAGTTTCTTCTATTGTCAATGGACTCAAGGATGGCAAAGCAGCTGGATCGGATAGGATACCTGTAAAATTTTACATGTACGGATCGAATAATCTCATTCAGACGCTAACCGGCCTAACTAACAGCGTCATGGAAAATGGTGTAATACCTGAACAGTTTAAGGAAGCTTTAGTGTTTCCCATTTACAAGAAAGGTTGTGCAATGAATCCTGCGAACTACAGAGGTATTTCCTTTCTAAATGCCTCCTATAAAATTTTCACTTCAGTACTTCAGAATCGGCTCTAAATGTGGATTTCATCAAAAAATCTCTTAAGTGAATTTCAGGCGGGCTTTAGATCGGGCTACTCTACTATTGATCACATTTTCGTGTTCAAAAGTATTGCTGACTCATATCTCGCAAGAAGTAAAAAGTTGTATGTCATCTTCGTGGATTTTAGAGCAGCGTTCTACACGGTCGACCGGGATGCCCTAATGTACAAGCTGTACGGGCTTGGAATGTCCTTAAAATTTGGTCAACTCATTCAAAATATCTATCGAGATACGAAATCGTCAGTATGGAATGGTGCTAATAGATCAGAGTGGTTTGCAACCAAAACAGGAGTCAGACAAGGCTGTCCTCTAAGCCCCGATCTATTTGCACTTTTTATAAACGACTTGGTCTATTGTCTACCTGGTGGTATAGAATTTGCGGGACTGCAAATTAAAGCCCTTCTTTTTGCAGATGATGTAGTGATGATGGCAAACTCACCTGAAACTCTACAGTTAATGTTAAATAAGCTCCAAGAATTCTGTAAGTTGTGGAATCTTATGGTCAATCCGGATAAGTCCAAAGTTATGGTAATTCGAAAGGGAGCAGGCAGAACTAGTGCAAACGAGAAATGGTATTACGAATGGAATGCTGTTGAGGTTGTAAAAGAATACAAATATCTTGGTGTACTATTCACACAAAATATGAAAATGGATAAACATTTAAAAGATAAATTATCTAAGGCGAAAACTGCAATAAACGCTACCTGGAAAAATTGCTTCAACAACAAATTCATAAGGCACAGTAGTAAATATCGGGTTTTTGAAACTGTAGCAGAATCAATCATCTTTTATGCTGCACAGGTATGGGGAGGTTCAGAATATGAATCGGTTGAGAAACTTTTAAGGTACTACCTGAAACGAGCATTTTAACTCCCCCCCAACGCATCGAACTATATGCTTATGATTGAGACTGGATTGCCACCGTTACTAATTAAAACACTCAAACTACAAGTTGACTATGTTCTCCGTGTCATGCAATTGCCTGATCACCGGCTCCCTAAGATGGTCGCCATTCAAGTGGTGCAAAGCAAAAGAGGATTTTTTAAAGAATGGGAAGAAGCAGCAGGATCTCTTCACCGAACTATATATAATCGCCTGGATTACACTTTCAACGAAAACAACTACTTCAAAGATGAAAATAATACAAGCACAATTTCAATGATGTTCCGATTACGAGGCGAATTGCTGCAACTCAATTACATACCACATAGAAGTGAATTACCGATTTTATGCGATTTATGCAACCGGCGAGAACGTGAAGATATCATTCATTTCTTGGGAAGGTGTCCAGTTTTGCGTGAAATAAGAAGAAACTTATTTGGAAATGATACCTTAACCGAAGAACATTGTATTTTCTTATTAAATCAAATGAATGTTGATTTATTGTATGATTTCCTAAAAACTGCTCTTAGATATAGGAACAGAATTAAAAACGGTGATTTTTGAAATTAGAACTTACCTACAGTTAAAAAAAAAAAAATATATGCAAACGGAATCTTAATCCTTAATTAAAATAAAGACTGAACTATTAAATTAAAAATGTAATTTTATCAAACACATATATAGAGTTTATATTGTATTGTCAATCTGGCAGACGGCAAATGCCATGCTCAAACGATCTTATGTAGCCTAAATATTGTAGTCAATCTCTAAAAAGAAAAAAATATGAACCAATAAAAATCTAATCTACTACTACTACTATAAAAAAACAAAAACAACAATGTGTTATGACCCATACAGTATTTTGAACCCAAACCGTATATGACCCTCTTTTTACCCCCTCAAATCAAAATTTTTTCGAATATAAACATAGTTTTCCTGGGATGAATGTTAATAAAGCTATCAAAATGTATGGAACCAGCTCAGGGATTTATTTTATGTTGGTTTGTGTAGTTTTTGAATTAGGTTAGAAAAAAAGCTTTTCCGGTCTTTTTGAGTGCAGGCATACTTCCTTAAAACAGTAATTTTACTCGGCAAAAGTATAGATATGTAATTGTCGAAACTAAACTAAAAGGTTAGGAGTTAAAAAGTTTAACTTTAGATTCATACATTCAATACAAGTCCTCGGTTGCTGTTAAAAAATACCGTAATTTATGTTATTTTATTTAAAAGAGTTTACTGCTTACTCTGTTTGTAGTATTTAACAGGACACTTACCTGAAAAGAGAAACAAAATTATTAATAAATTGAAATGTTACGAATTAGGCCAAGAATTTAAATAATACTACGTTAACATTAAAAAATTAGTCTTTGAAAATCCGTGAATGATTATTGAAAAACATCGTATAGAAAATCATGGCTTAGATTTAAGGGCTCTTTTAATTTCGGACCGATTACAATCACTGGGAATTAGAAGCTTACAAAAATTCTTCAATTACGTGAGATATTATGAATTCTTAACTTAAACCTCTAGAAATTGTATTACTTAACGTGTGAAGTTGTTTATATATTAAGCCACAATCTAATAGATACTTTAGGAAACTGACAAAAATCCCTAAAGAGACACAAATTTAAACGCCTATTATATAAAAGTTCAGATAATAAAGAGAAAAAGGACTTTGTCTGTTGCATTTATTGCACTCTTGGTAAAATAAGCAAACATTTCAAATTAGCATACAAATCTGGAATTCAAATTAAATATTCCTTCGCATAAATTTTATTATGGGATTATAACTTTTGGACAGGAAAAACTTTAATTCCAAAATTTAAATAACGAACTTTTTGATTTAAATTAAAGGACAGGGACAGACTTTTATAAGGTGTTGAATACCATCAACAGTATACAGTTTAAAAAACATTGAAATCATTCAAAAAAACTCTATGAATATCGAAATTAAATTTAAATTATCATCGGAAGACTTGGGCGTATTACAAGATGTTTAAGAGAACAAACTGAACAAACCGTACAAAAGAAAACAATGTTTTCTTAAATCTTAGAAATCAACAAGTACAAATATCCCTAAGCAGATAAATAATCTTAATCTTGTGCTCCTTTAAAATCCAAGAACGATGGAAGAAATGCTGGAAGTTCATTTAGATGGACTTAAGTCACGTACACAATACACATACCTTATGTCATCTTACATTGTAGATAATACGCATACAAGTGCATTACTTTTCAACATCCGGTCGGGTCGGTCTTCTGTAAGGAATCGAGGACATTTCAAATCAAGCCACTTTACAACACTTCTTTTGCTCTGAATAAAGTGACAGTGATGCTGTGCGTATAGGACTCTTTCAAGATTGCTTAACCTTTTCCGTACTCATCCTCGTCCTCATAGAAGGTCGATGATTTTCTTGGGATATAACACGATTTGGATTTATCTATATACAAATGCACATTGCACATATACATAATAGTATATAATTGTAGAGCTGTATCGAAAAATGTTGAAAGAAAGAAGAAGAAGTTGGTATACTATATACTGATTCAAAGAGCTCTTTAAGATTCGAAATTAAAATCGTCCTTAAACGTGCCAAATTGAGCACAAACTGATGAGATGTTGCATGTGTATTTATATCGTACCATAAGTGATGACCACATTCGTTTTAAGTGATATGGAAGGAAAGATGAGACAATTTAGAAACGATTTAAGAACAAGTTTTTGAGATTTTACACTTTACACCAATCAAGGTTAACGATGCATAGAAAGTTGAGACTTTTGAGTTTTAAATCCACTTCGTCGAAGATATCTCTTCATAAGAAGATTTTTACGATTCGTGAATATCGTGACATTTGTTTTGTATAATTATTAGTTTTAAAAATCATAACTGCATGTTTTTGGAAAATGTGCAAGCTTTATTAAAAAAAATATTGAAATTCGCACTAGAATCAGAATCAAATTGTTTCCTTACAGGTTTTTTTTTCTTCGGATGGAAATCAGAAGGGAACAACGTATTAAGGGCGATTATTTTTTTTAGAAGTAACATTTTTCATCGATTTTGCTGAGGGGCAGCGGTAAAATGTTTCCATCTCAACTTCCACAAAACGACTTGGAGTTCTCCAGATAAAGCTACCGTCAGTCAGATGGACCATATTTCGGTCGACGCTAAACACGCTTCTAGCACCATGGATGCCCGAACTTTCCGAATCTATCATTGACTTAAGGAGCACTCCTAGTTGGTTCCAAGATCTAAGACTGGAAGAAGAAACAACCTTGAAAGTCTATAATCAAAAGAGATCGCCAAATCATTTTCCGAGGAACTTACAAGTAACCTCTCTTAAAGTTTTTTGCCAACAAGACAATGTATCGAGAACCAGTGGCAACATTGCCAAAATGCAATCAAAGAAGCCTCCTCTGATGAGCTGGGTTTCAAGCAGACACCAACAAGGAACCCTTGGTTTGATGAGGAATGTCGGCAGGCAAATGCAGCTAAACAACACGCATGCAAAGCGGTACGGGCCGCTGCCGTTCAGAAGGACGAGAGCTGGTCACGAGCTCTATGAGCTGAAGAGGAGCGAGGAACATCAACTTCTCAGAAGAAAAAAGCATGAGAACAGTTTGGTCGAAAATTATTATAGCTTCAAAAGCAGGAATAAAGTGCGAAAGTTTTATAAGTAGAGCATACACCTCGAACCGAAGGGTACAAAGGAAACACCATAGTAAACCGCAGTCAATACTGTGCATATGGTAGTGCCACTTCTGAATCCATACTAATATTATAAATGCCAAAGTAAAATCAGGCTGTCTGTAACTAAATCACGCCTAAACTACTGAACCAATTTGCATGAAATTTGGTATGGCGATAATTGTATACCCAAAAAAGGACATAGACTACTTTTTACCCCAAGAAAATGACGCATTCCTCTATTCCTAAAATTCAGGTGGACCGATCGCCTTTACGCCTAAACTACTGAACAGATTTAAATGAAATTTGGTGAGGAGATAGTTTGAGAGTTAAGAAAGGACATGATTTATTTTTAACATGGGAAAATTCTGATGAATATGACCGCTTTCACACCTAAATTACCAAACGTATGAATAATATTTGGATAAAATTGGTGTTACGGGAAAACAACGCATTCCTTACCCTTATGAAATAAGTTGTCGAACATGTTAAACTTATCATGCCTCAAGCCTTGAACGTAAGACGCAAACTATGGCTCCCACAAAGTTCCACAAGTAATAATTTTAAACAATAACAATATATTGATATTCCAAAAGTAAAAAGACTTCATTTTTTCAGGTAGAAGAGATTAATGTTTATCGAAGAAGTCTTTTACTAGATTTGACATTAGCAAAATCATTGATCGGGATGTCGCTTTGGATTGACATCAGCGATAAACTTCACAATCTGTCTTGAATCATTTTAGTTCTGAGTTCGTTTATCACTCTTTTAAACAAAGAAAAGGAAATTCATCTTCAATTTGATTTGTTCTAAAAGAATTTTGAAGTATTGTCAGTTCCTTTCATTTTCGTTTCGACTTATATTTAAGAATTCTTCGTTGACATCTTCAGTTTAAAATTTTGCAAAGGATTTGCAAATTTCTTCTAAGTCTTCTAAAGTTTGATTTTTTAATACAAAAAACGCTGTTTAAAATGTACGATTAAAGTGACGATAATGGGAAGAAAAGGTTTATATTTCGAATTTTTCGTCTTTATATTTGGAATACAGATAAATCAAAGTTAATAAAATTGTTTCTGAGCCTATTTATAAACTCTTAGATTGCACTCAACAAATTTACTACGACAAACCGGGTAAGGTTTTCTTTTTGAAGTAAAGCACTTTAAATATTTGCAATACTGAGTTACAATGTTCTGTAAGTATGGTAGATTCAAGCTTGGATATTTTTTAGTAAAACTAATTTATTTCTTCCTCTCTGGCCTCTCGTGTACGTCCTTAATCGATGGCAATAGACATCAAAGCTTTTTTAATCAAGCATACGCTCGAGCCGGACATTTTGTTTAAGAAAGTCTTTTTGCAACTATTTGTTCACTTAAATGAGCAGTCAACACACTCCATCATCGTTGAGAAGATTTGTTAATAAGGTCAGAAAATGTTGTTCATTCTAAAAACACCCAGTGGCATGCATTCCTATCAAGTTTAATGAGTACACAAACTGTCAAATTTTCATTTTTCTTTCATTCTTGCCTGCGGGCCACCACACTATCATGATATTTCTTCCGCGTTGCCGAAGCCTTGGCTTCTTCAATTTGTTATTGAAATGTCATGATTTGCCAAAAACTTCAATATGGTTCTTTATAAATAATCAGATCTATGTTCGTTAATTGGAATGCAGTCCAAAAACCCTTTTAAAAGGCTCGAGATATTTTACGCAACGAATAAAAATAGTATGTTGGCCTTGTGGCTTATTTTAACAACAGTTTTTAAAACCTTTCTTCCCAAATTCTGATCATTCCTTATGCATCTAAAATTTTGTCGAAATATTTCTTTTTTAAATATCAAACCTGGTAACCTGATATTAATTGTGGGGCTCCGTGCGACCAGTGGTAAAGAGGAGTCTTGTACTATTTATTAACACTTGAGTCGATAAACGTGAAGAACTTCTGCAATTTTTCCAACATTTCGGCGGAAAGTATATTACACTGGAAAACTTATTTAAATGTTCTTTTGAAAATTTGTAGACGTTTCTAATTTTTAAATATTAATTCAATTATATTTGAAATGATTTGAACTATTTACGTTAATAAATGCTGAATTAGATACAAATTAATTTTTAATAAAAATACAGGGTTATCCATTCTGTGGTTTCAAAAGTACACGTAAGTAAAACACATATAAACTATTTTTGTCATAATCAAAATCAAAATCAAATGGGGTGGCGCAACAGTCCATTGTGAACCAGGGCCTAGTGACTTACAACTCTCAACCATTCCTGTGTGCGAGTACTGTTGTCAGGAATGGAAGGGACCTACAATTTTATGCCGAATCCGAACGGCTAGTTTTGAGAAAGCACTTTTTCATGACAAGAATTACTCTTGAAGGATTTGTCAATTCCTCGCAAGAGGCAGTACCCGCGAAAATTATTTTTTTTAAATTAAGGTGGCACAGGCAGGGATTGAACCCAAGACCCCTTGCATGACAGTCCAACGCACTAACCATCATGCCACGGGTACTACTTGTCATGATACTCTTTTTATTTTAAAGTTTGAACGTTGAAATTATTTGTGAAACTCCACATCATTTAAATGACCACTACGTGAATTGCTGCAAGCATCGATTCTTTTTTAGCAAATTTTCGACACATATTGGGCGGTATCTCAGGCATAACTTGGCGCGGTTAGGTTTTTAAGTGCTCAAGAGTTAAAGATTTATGTATCAGTATACTCGTAAACACGGTCTTTTGCGTTGCCCTCCAAAAAAAACTCCAGCGGATTAAAATCGCATGATATTTTCGGCCAGTTGATATCGCTACAACTAGAAATTACGCGGCAAGGAAATGACTCTTACAACAAAGCCATATTCGCCCGAGTTATTCGGCATGTGCCATGTGGCAACGTCTTGTTGAAACCACATATTCAAAAGTCGTTGCCTTCAATAGCAGGAAAAAAAAAGTCGGTTTTCATGTGACCATAACTCTCCGAATTGAAGGCGACAGTTCCATCGTCGTTTTCGAAAAAGTATAAGGTCCAATCACAACTCCGGACCAAAGAGCGCACCAAACAAACTTTGGATAAAATGGCATCTCTTCAATTATACTTAAGGATTCTCAGAGCACCGAGTGAGTGTTGTTCAAGCACCCATTCGATGTATCTACAACGAGGTTGTGTCAACAGGCTTCAGTTGATGTGTGAGCTGGACTTATAAAATACTTCATAATGTGCAGCAAGACAGTCCTAATACCTGAGCACGACGAGTAATCGACATATTCGGGTCTTCTGCAACACTTTAACTTGCGATATTTTCAGTTGTACGAGCGAAACGATGATACACAAGGCTTACAATATTTGTAACCAATCCAGTCTTTTCAAATTTCTTCACAATTTTTCCAATTGCTTGCTTAGTTAGACGATTATGTAAACCGTAATGTCCTTTTTAAGCACGATATTCGGCTGTAACATAAATCACCATTTTTGTAGTAGGCTTTAACAATTTGTATGTCTTGTGCGATAGTTAAGCTATCAATTTTCTTAAGTGCCGGACTTTCAACTGAAACAAAGAATTGGTTTAAGAACTTAGTTTGATAGATGTCCAATTCCACCCCTATACTTTTGAAACCACAAAATGGATAAACTGTTACGATATTACATACAAATATGATTATAAAAGTGTTTTAAAGCACAAATAATTATCTAAGAAAATGTTTTCAAGTAATAAATGACACTTAATTATTTAAATATTTATTCGTTCTTTGCCAAATAACCTTAATTTAATTATTGCGTCACCTGTCATTACAATATTCTTATGGACATGTCTTTCCATATAAATTATTTAGTTTGTTAATAGATTTTGTAGTAAATCTAATTTATATTTATTAAATCAATCATTATTGTAGGAAGTTTTGTATAATACAAACAAATATATTTAATTTTGTGGCTTTTATCCCCAATTAAAATACCTCAACAATAACAACATGTAATATATGTATAAATATACGAATAGCTATAGAGTTTTTATAAAAACCTCATCTGGAAAAATTGTCAACCGATATTGAAATTGCGATGCTGGACAGGATAAAGGCACATAAGTTGATTAAATTAAGTTGAAAGTGCATGTTTCAGAAAATGCCACTTTTCCTATATTACATTTTGTGATAGATACAATCTATGCGGATAAAAACTTATTTCTGATAATAAATAAATGAATATAAAAAAAATTGGATGAGTTTTTACACTTTGTGACACATGGATAGGGATAAGCTTATTTAGTTTTTTTAAAATCCTTAAGTTTTTTGGAAAACCCCAAATGTGGAATGAATGAAGTATGAATTGAGTTTATATCGCAAGAAAAAATATTGGGATTAAGTTGATAAATACAAGTTTTATTACGGTTTTTCCAAAGAGGGTCATAAAATGTACCTGTTTTTGTGTGTCACATGGATAGGGACAAGATCTAAATTTACCTGTAAGACTTTTAAAAGTAAATAACAATTACTGGTTTAATGAATGGAATGGTTTCATTGAATGGATTAAAATTATTTTTAGTAATGTGTACTGCCTACTGATTTCTGAATTACTTCAAGTAACCTGTGATGTATGGGTTCATAAAGTGATGTCAGATAATTGGCCGCAATTTTGGGCCCAGACCCGTTTTGTGGCTTCAATAATCTCTTCGATTTTTTGGTATTGTCATCCTTCTTTGTATACTTTTCTATGACGCTCAGGTTAGTAAAATATGGAAGCCATGGAAATAGGTTGACATGTGTCCGTGTTGGAAATTGAAAACCTCGTTCCAGAATTGATTTTTCAGTGATTGCCATCATTTTAGAACTTTAAAAATCTAGCTCCACTGTCCCGTAATAGGTGATTGCTCCCCATTCCATTACAACGCCTCCTTTGCTGTGCCCTTTCTCAAGATAGATTTCTTTCTTTCTTAAATCATAAATATTGCAGCTATATCCATCAAGTCCGTCCAAATACATTTTTTTCATCGGAAAAGACGACGGTATGCCAAGCTCGATTCCACCTTCGGTGATTTGTTGCAAAATTAAGGCGTAGGGTCTAGCGTGAAGCATTCTATGGTGGATTTTTCTGCATTTTCTGGTGTCTCATATGGTATCACTGAGCAACAGTATATTTTCTAGCTTTAACCCCAGCTTCTGCCTTGATTTTACTAATGGAAAGCCTTCAATTTAAAGCGGCTGTCACTATAATCTATCTTTCCTCAAATGATGTGGCTTTCTTGACTCTTCCTTTGTGGTTTTTTCCATACCTCTCTGGGTCTTTAAGATAGTAGTATATAACATTTTAAATTTTTTCTAATTTTGCTGGCTGTAACACGGATGGTTTTGCCGAGATACCAGAAAGCACGAATTTGGCCTATTTCCTCCTTGATTATACCTTTACCTTTATACCTTACCTATGCATCTTGATTCTATCAAATTTATACTCGTACTTAATTCCCAAACAATCAGAGTATCCTTTTATCTGATTTATAACATGGAAATAGGTAAATTTAGATCTTGTCCCTATCCATGTGACACAAAAAAAACCTTCTTTGGAAAAACCGTCATAAAACTTGTATTTACCAACTTAATTCAAACGTTTTTTCCTACAATAGTTTCTTTTATTAATAACAATCTATACTTGTAAATATCTTTCAAAAATGTACTTAATGTTGTCATGTTGGTTAAGGCTGTTTATAGTGTCTTGTAAGGTAAGAGCATTTTTCCCAAAAAAGTAGCTTCTTTGAGTTTTGAATGTTGGACAAATACCAGTGAAATTTACACAAGACAATCTTCTTTTGATTTTAAGTTGCACAGCATACAGAATTAGTTAAAACTAACATTATAAGGACTTCCATTTAAGTTTAGAACTTCACATCTTGCTTTAAGGATTAGGGATATCTTTTCATTACTCAGTAAATTCTTGAAATAATTTCTGAAACCAAGATTATAGTTGAGCTGACTGTAGATTACTCTATTGAATGGGGCTTGAGCTTCTTCTACCAGTGAATGACTCATTATATCCCCATTTTTCTCTATGATACTGTACATTTGCTTTTTCACAAGGTTTACATTGCTGAAATCATTATGCAATCTCACCCCACAGTCTAGATTCATTGATAGTCCCCATCTGTTACAGTCTGCAGAAAACCAGTTGATCATGAATAATTGTAAACCTTGGGGTTATTCTGAAAGTATAACGAGGTCATCGAGGTCATTTAGAAATAACGAGAGCAAAAGAGCGCTTAGTGGGCATCCTTATTTAACTCCAGTGCTGGTGCTAAACGATTTTGAAAAGCTCACTCCATACCAAACAGCAGTCTTTGTACCCGTGTACATAGGTCAGGTTAGGTTAGGTTAAAGTGGCGGCGGCGGCCAAAAGAAAAGGCCATTTGTGATACCACAAGAATCTAGAGAATTACTTTTTACTAGTTTTACCATTTTGAGCTTTTTATAAAACCAAGAAGATATTTGATATCCTTTTTAGCTAGTTCACTGGGATTATCAAAAGAGTAGTCTTCCAGATGAAGTTTGCGTCTTAGTGAAAGAGCAGGGCCAGTGCAGAGAAGGTGAGATATTGTTTCCTCTTCTTCCTCGTCCATACAGCTTCTGCAGAAGTCATTTGAGGAGACACCAAGTCGTATTGCGTGTCTGCCTATAAGACAATGTTCCGTAAGGACACCTATTAGGGAGCTAATAAGTCTGCTTTGAGATAACAAGTCTTTAGAGCGCTTTTGGCTGCGCATGTTAGTAAATTGTGCCACCTACAGTTTGTTATCGTATAAGCTGTTTTTTTTAGCAGAAGTTTACATGTAGCTATTGGTATACCTATCTTCTTCCTTTCAGGTGAAATAGGTATGACGGTTCCATTTTTGGCGAGTTCATCGGGTCCACAATTTCCTGTAATGTCTCTTTGGCCCGGCACCCAACAAAGGTGAATGTTAAATTGCTGCACCATCTCCAAGAGACGATCGACAATCCAGGGCCGTTTGCGACACCGTCAAGAGTTTTAATAGCAGCCTGACTGTCAGAGAAGATGTCGATATCACGTTTTCTCTTAGCCAGGAGAGAACCTCTATGATCGCTAAAATTTTCGCTTGGAAAACGCTACAATGATTAGGGAGGCGGAATAAGATGCTTTGGTTAAGCTTTTCTGAGTACACACCATTAACAACTCCCTCGTTTGTCTTGGATCCATCTGTATAAAAATCCAGGAGATTTTGTCTTCAATTTCATCTCTAGATGGAAAAGATACCTGGAAGTTTTTTTTTTCAAATTGGGTTTTTAAAATAGTGTAGTCTATGTAGTTTGGTATAGAATCAAAGAGGTTCAAAATGATGGAGTGCCCCACATTGTTGTTGAACCATTGAGATAAGGCATTGAGTCTTATAGCTTTACTCGCTGCCACTTTGCTGAGGGTATGGTTCTCAATGCCCCGCTTATGCAGAGACATGCAGTGCCTTGAACTCTGCTGATGAGTTTGTCGCAGTATGAGACTTTCTCCAGTGCAGTCCACCATACTGCAACCCCGTACATAAGTATTGTTCGGATGACCGATTTGTATATCCAATAGGTTATGCGAGGTTAAAAACCCCATTTGCTTCCTATGGCTTTCTTGCAAAGGAAAAGAGCTACTGTAGTTTTTTTAACTCTTTCCTGAGTATTAGGTTTCCAACTTAATTGTTTGTCCAATATCAGACCAAGATATTTGGCTTCATTGGTAAAAATTAGTTTTACAACTTTTATTGAAGGAGGTATAATTACTGGGATCTTGTATTTCCGTGTAAAAGGTCTGTTTTTCGAGGATTCATACTAAGTCCGGAGTGATCAGCCCATCTAGTGAGCGTATTGAGTGCGTTTTGGAGGAGGTCTCTCAGTGTATTAGGATGTTCTCCTGTGACGGCGATAGCAACATCATCGGCATATGCAACAACTCTGTAGCCTTCCCTCTCAAGGGAGATTAGTAGTTCGTTAACCACTATGTTAAACAGGAGAGGGGACAGAACACCATCTTGTAGAGTGCCCTAATTACTTTCAGGAACTTTGTAGATATACAAATTTGTGTCAGGTTATACAAATAAGAGCATTCCTATCGATTAGTCCAAACGCAGCTTTAAAGTAATCGGAAAATGCGAGGACCTTTTTGTTACGTGCTAGAAACACTTTGACTTTGCCTATAGATGATAGTGTAAAATGTGATCGATCATATTCTTCTGTTCAATCCATTCTTCGAGCCTTACAACTTGTATACAAAAAAATATTTTTGCAATTTTCAGGGGCGTCTAGTGAGCCTTTTTTGTATAGGGAAAATGACGGAGGGGTTGAATTTTGAAAAATTCGTAAGAAATTCCATCTTCACCAGGAACCTTGTTGTTTCCTGATTTGTTTAAAACAGCTTCAATTTCTTCGTTTTCAATATACATACATACATATATGTAAATCTAATATTTGGTCATTGATTAAAGGATCCGCCGTGAAAGTTGTATAGCAAGAATAATTGGAGTGAAGAAGTGTAAAGTGAGGGGCAAGGGTTTCGGTAGAAATACCCGCACTTATTTTTTACTTGGTTCTGTTAATTTCTTTCGCAATTTTCCAGAAGTCCTTTGGATTTTTTGGTTTGGCCTAGTTCAGTTGCTTTCTTATTATCATAAGTATACATAACCTTTTACATCTTACGTTCGCTTCTAGATACCAGCTTCTCAATTAAAAAATTTCTGATGACCGCAGTGCTTTCAGATGTGCAAACGATTTTTTTCAAGCTTTGTAGCAGTCATAGTCAAACCCTTTTTGTTTGAAGTTTTAGTTGGGTGAGAGTGACTTGTTAGGCCTAGATGGTTCATTTTCCCGGCAAAGTGGAAGTAGTAGATTAAGTTCTTAATAAATATGATTTAAAAACATGAAAATAAAAATAAACGAACGTAGGGGTTCATATATGCGTTTCGCCCCGATGTAATGGTTGGTCATCTTCTGATGAGCCCAACCATTACATCGGGGCGAAACGCATATATGAACACCTCTTGCTACTCTAGCTTATAAGATATTGTATCTTACTGAGTAAATTAATAATAAACCTGTAAACTGTAAACTGCTGGTTTATTTTTATTTTAATTTTCATGATTTTAAATCATATTTATTAAAAATAATCGGTGTTCAGGAAAAAACTATTGCACTGTTACCAGTCAAATACTTCATCTTCAAAAGGTGGATTAAGATTGGTTTCTGTCGCTATTTCTACTTTAATAGGCATATGATCAGAATACGGCTTGCACTGAACTTTAAGGTGTTGAATCCGGTCAATTATGTCATTATTGGCAGGGCATGATCAATGACACATCTACCTTGTTGCGTGTATTGTCTTTTGACTGTCAATTTGTACATGATTAATGGTTTGGTTACGTTATTCGTTGTTGTGATTTGAAAATTTCCAACACTCGAATTGAATACTCCACTTGTTACAATTAATATACATATTACGAGACGATGTATAGGCCATTTTGTGGCATACCTCAAACAACTGTAGTTCCTCCAAAACAAACAAAAACTTGGCCTTATCAATGTGACACGAAGTGTATATTCCGAATTTTTCGTCGATTGAAAATATGATTTAATCACATTTTTCTAGCGCACTATTCTTTACCAAATATCAAATTAAAATTCGGACGAAAACACAAGCATTAAGAAAATAGACGAACGATTGTCATTTTGATAAAATTGAAATTTGAACAAAGAAAAAATAAATGAGGAATAATTTTTTCTATAAGATTGAGATGCTTTTTTCTGATTCAAATCGAATTATCTGAACATCTTATTATTATTACAATAACAGAAGAGAGAAGACTTTCGATAGATAGCGATAGCACTAAGAGTAAATCAGTTGAAAAATAATAAAAGAAAAAAAGAAAATAACCTTAGACAGCATCCTTTAGGAAACGGCTCCAAGGATTCTAGACGAATTTCAATTTCCAATAATAATAATCAAAAGCAACAAAAACACTGAACACACCCCCACACATGATAAATGAATGCATTATGCATATCTTCGCTTAAATATATAAAATTGAAGATTGAAGTAGTCGACGTCGTCGTTCGTCGTCATCGTCATTTGGAATCGAAAGCAGTTCAGTTGAAAATCACACATCACAACACATATGGTATAGTTTTGTTTTTGAACTTTCTGCTTTGAGATTCAAAAGATGATGACATGTTTTAAACATTCAATTTTATGAACTTTGTCGCTTGGATATATTTTAGCATAACCTTATTTAAGTGCATAGTTCAATCGTCTTTGTTTTAACCTAACATTCATAAGATTTATTTAAATTTAAGATCTCGTGAAATTAATTTCTTATCTCATATCGAAGGACAGAAATGTGTACAGAATCTCGGAAAGGTTATCCAATTGAGACTAGAAAACTTTGGACTATCCCTGTGAACACACCCTCAAGCGGTTGGTAAAACTATCAGTCAAAGTATGTACTTTAAATAAAATTTTCCGGAAGTACAAATGATATCTCAATGAAGATCTAAAACAGCTTTATTAAACGAAATCTTCGAAAAATTCTATGGAGCCTGATATCACTCTATTAACTAATTAATTCAAGATCAAAAAAGAGGCTGGGATGCGACCCACACTGATAACTTCCCATCCCGTCTGTCGATTTGTCTTGCTTAAAATTTTGTCTTTATGTACTCGTATCAATTTTTACCAAATTTGCGTACTCTTTTTGTAGATTTTATTTTTTATATGAAAAAACGGACTGTTGGATTTTTATTTTAAAATTACTGAATATCGAAAACAATATTTTTTGTGAAATGAAATAAGTTTCAAGCCAATATTTTTAAGTTTCGAAAAGCTATTTGAGCCGAAAGTAAATTTTTACCAAGTTTTAGTATTGTTTTTATTTTAGAGTTTTATTTTTTGTAAAAAAAAACTGTCAATTCGATTTTTTAAAAATTTTACCAACAATATTTCTTATGAGATAAAATTACTTTAAAGCCAATACTAAAAATTTTTAAAGAGATATTTGAGTCGAAAATAAATTTTTACCAACTTTTATACATTTTTTTTAGGTTTTTATTTTTTGTAAAAAAACTGTCAATTCGATTTTTTCAAACTTCAATTGAATGTTGACAGCAAGATTTTTTGAAAGATAAAAGTAAATTAAAGCCTAAAAAAAACTAATATTTGAGTCGAAAATCAATTTTTACCAACTTTTATAAATTATTTTTTTTAGGTTTTTATTTTTTGTAAAAAAACTATCAATTCGATTTTTTTCAAACTTTAATTGTATGTTGACAACAAGATTTTTTTAAAGATAAAAGATAATTAAAGCCAATATCTCAAAGTTTTGAAAAGATATTTGAGTCAAAAATCAATTTTTACCAACTTTTATAAATTATTTTTTTTAGGTTTTTAATTTTTGTAAAAAAAACTATCAATTCGATTTTTTTCAAACTTTAATTGTATGTTGACAACAAGATTTTTTGAAAGATAAAAGATAATTGAAGCCAATATCTCAAAGTTTTGAAAAGATATTTGAGTCGAAAATCAATTTTTACCAACTTTTATAATTTTTTTTTTAGGTTTTTATTTTTTGTAAAAAAACTGTCAATTCGATTTTTTTCAAACTTTAACTGAATGTTGACAACAAGATTTTTTAAAAGATAAAAGTAAATAAAAGCCAATATCTCAAAGTTTTGAAAAGATATTTGAGTCGAAAATCAATTTTTACCAACTTTTATAAATTTTTTGTTTAGGTTTTTATTTTTTGTAAAAAAAACTGTCAATTCGATTTTTTTCAAACTTTAATTGTATGTTGAAAACAAGATTTTTTGAAAGATAAAAGTAAATTAAAGCCAATATCTCAAAGTTTTGAAAAGATATTCGAGTCGAAAATCAATTTTTACCAACTTTTATAAATTTTTTTTTTAGGTTTTTATTTTTTGTAAAAAAAACTGTCAATTCGATTTTTCTCAAAATTTTTCAGAATGTTGAAAACAATATTTCTTATAAGATAGAATAAAATTGAAGCCTTAATTTCAAGTTTTTGAAAAGATATTTGAATCGATATTCAATTTTTACGAACTTTGAGTAATGTTTTTTTTTAGATTTTTATTTTTTATAAAGAAATTGTCAATTAGATTTTTCTCAAAATTTTATCAGATGTCAAAAACATTATTCTTCGTTGCACAAAATTGTTTTAGAGATAAAATCATATTTCAGTCGTAAAATTTTGGAGGTGACAAATTTTTTTTTTCAGTTTTATTGATTTAAAAAAAAAACCGTTATATTGATTTTTTTCAAAAAATATACCTGTTTGGTATCACGTTACAATCTATTATATAAGATTTAATTCAAGTCTCTAGCGTTTTTGGTTCGTAAGATATTTAGGGTTAACCAAAATTTTCACCATTTTTTTAAACTGCTATAGTAAAAAAACCACCCACGCAATTTTCTTGAGAGCCCTTTCTGCATCTTTCTGCCTTATTATCTGTATAACAAAATTTATTTGAAGTCGATATCTCTTCTGGTTCTTCAGCTATGGACAACGAAAAAAACGTCGCGAACGTACGGACGTACGGACGTACGGACGTACAAACGTACGTACACACGCACGCACAGACATCTTTCTAAAAATCTTTTATTTCGACTCTAGGGACCTTGAAACGTCGAGAAATGTCAAAATTTTCAATTTGACAAATCGGACCCATTACAATAACTTCCTATGGGAAGTTAATAAAAGATAACGTGATGAGCTTAACATATACAACCTTTAAGAATGTTAGAAATATAAAATTTTTATTTTCATTTTGCATACTTTGTGTAACAAATGATAATATCACTACTGAAATTGAAAATTTGATAAAATAGCCTTGGAGGTGTGAAAATTTCAAAGGTGGTATTGAAATTTAGAGGAAGGTTTTGAAATTCCCAGGGAGGTGGAAGATCAAGGAAGGTCTTGAAATTTCAAGGGAGATTCCGAAAAATCAAGCCATTTATGCAGGTCAAGGAAAAAATCAAGGGAGGTATACAGATTTCAATAAAGGTGTAGAACTTTCAAGAGAGGTCTTATAATATCTAGGTAGGCCCTGAAAAATCAAAGGGTGTTGAAGTTTCAAGAGAGGTCTTAAAATATCAAGGTAAGGCCTGAAAAATCAAAGGGGGGCTTAAAATTTCAAGAGAGGTCCTGAAAAATCAAGGTTTGTCTGAAATTTAAATGAAGGTTTTGAAATTCTAAACGATGTTCTGAAAGGTCAAGGAAGGTCTTGAAATTTCTAAAAAATCAAGCCAGGTATGAGGATTTCAAGAGAGGTCTTAAAATACCTAGTAGTAACTGAAAATCAAGGAAGGTCTTGAAATTTCAAGGGTGTGTTTAAAAAAAAGTGTTGAAGGTTCAAGGGAGGTCTTAAAACATCAAGGTAGGTCCTGACATACCAAGGGAGGTCCTAAAATTCAAGTGAGATTTAAAAATGTAAGGAAGGTCTGGAGATTTAAGTGAGGTCCGGAAAAATCAAGCCAGGCCTGCAGATTTCAATAAAGTTGTTAAAGTTTTAACAAAGGTCTTAAAACATCAAGTTTGGCCCCGAAAAATCAAGAGTGGACTTGAAATTTCAAGAGCGGTCCTGAAAAATAAATGTAGGTCTACAGATTTCAAGGAAGGTCTTGAAATTTCAGGGAAGCCCGTTAAAAATTAAGAGAGTTCTTAAAGTCTCAAGATAGGTCCAGAAAAATCAAGGGACGTCTACAAATTTCAAGTGAGATTTAAAAATACAAGGTAGGTCTGGAGATTTCAAGTGAGTTCCGGAAAAATCAAGAGCGGTCTGCAGATGTCAGTAAAGGTGTTGAAGTTTCAATAGAGGTCTTAAAATATTAAGGTAGGCCCTGAAAAATCAAGGGGAAATTTAAAATTTCAAGAGAGGTCCTGAAAAATCAAAGTAGGTCTGCAGATTTCAAGAAAGGTCTTGAAATATCAGGGTGCTAGGTCTTTATATATCAATGTAAGTCGTAAAAACTCAAGTAAGGTTTTAAAATTTATATTTGGCTTCATTGGTAAAAATTAGTTTTACAACTTTTATTGAAGGAGGTATAATTACTGGGATCTTGTATTTCCGTGTAAAAGGTCTGTTTTTCGAGGATTCATACTAAGTCCGGAGTGATCAGCCCATCTAGTGAGCGTATTGAGTGCGTTTTGGAGGAGGTCTCTCAGTGTATTAGGATGTTCTCCTGTGACGGCGATAGCAACATCATCGGCATATGCAACAACTCTGTAGCCTTCCCTCTCAAGGGAGATTAGTAGTTCGTTAACCACTATGTTAAACAGGAGAGGGGACAGAACACCATCTTGTAGAGTGCCCTAATTACTTTCAGGAACTTTGTAGATATACAAATTTGTGTCAGGTTATACAAATAAGAGCATTCCTATCGATTAGTCCAAACGCAGCTTTAAAGTAATCGGAAAATGCGAGGACCTTTTTGTTACGTGCTAGAAACACTTTGACTTTGCCTATAGATGATAGTGTAAAATGTGATCGATCATATTCTTCTGTTCAATCCATTCTTCGAGCCTTACAACTTGTATACAAAAAAATATTTTTGCAATTTTCAGGGGCGTCTAGTGAGCCTTTTTTGTATAGGGAAAATGACGGAGGGGTTGAATTTTGAAAAATTCGTAAGAAATTCCATCTTCACCAGGAACCTTGTTGTTTCCTGATTTGTTTAAAACAGCTTCAATTTCTTCGTTTTCAATATACATACATACATATATGTAAATCTAATATTTGGTCATTGATTAAAGGATCCGCCGTGAAAGTTGTATAGCAAGAATAATTGGAGTGAAGAAGTGTAAAGTGAGGGGCAAGGGTTTCGGTAGAAATACCCGCACTTATTTTTTACTTGGTTCTGTTAATTTCTTTCGCAATTTTCCAGAAGTCCTTTGGATTTTTTGGTTTGGCCTAGTTCAGTTGCTTTCTTATTATCATAAGTATACATAACCTTTTACATCTTACGTTCGCTTCTAGATACCAGCTTCTCAATTAAAAAATTTCTGATGACCGCAGTGCTTTCAGATGTGCAAACGATTTTTTTCAAGCTTTGTAGCAGTCATAGTCAAACCCTTTTTGTTTGAAGTTTTAGTTGGGTGAGAGTGACTTGTTAGGCCTAGATGGTTCATTTTCCCGGCAAAGTGGAAGTAGTAGATTAAGTTCTTAATAAATATGATTTAAAAACATGAAAATAAAAATAAACGAACGTAGGGGTTCATATATGCGTTTCGCCCCGATGTAATGGTTGGTCATCTTCTGATGAGCCCAACCATTACATCGGGGCGAAACGCATATATGAACACCTCTTGCTACTCTAGCTTATAAGATATTGTATCTTACTGAGTAAATTAATAATAAACCTGTAAACTGTAAACTGCTGGTTTATTTTTATTTTAATTTTCATGATTTTAAATCATATTTATTAAAAATAATCGGTGTTCAGGAAAAAACTATTGCACTGTTACCAGTCAAATACTTCATCTTCAAAAGGTGGATTAAGATTGGTTTCTGTCGCTATTTCTACTTTAATAGGCATATGATCAGAATACGGCTTGCACTGAACTTTAAGGTGTTGAATCCGGTCAATTATGTCATTATTGGCAGGGCATGATCAATGACACATCTACCTTGTTGCGTGTATTGTCTTTTGACTGTCAATTTGTACATGATTAATGGTTTGGTTACGTTATTCGTTGTTGTGATTTGAAAATTTCCAACACTCGAATTGAATACTCCACTTGTTACAATTAATATACATATTACGAGACGATGTATAGGCCATTTTGTGGCATACCTCAAACAACTGTAGTTCCTCCAAAACAAACAAAAACTTGGCCTTATCAATGTGACACGAAGTGTATATTCCGAATTTTTCGTCGATTGAAAATATGATTTAATCACATTTTTCTAGCGCACTATTCTTTACCAAATATCAAATTAAAATTCGGACGAAAACACAAGCATTAAGAAAATAGACGAACGATTGTCATTTTGATAAAATTGAAATTTGAACAAAGAAAAAATAAATGAGGAATAATTTTTTCTATAAGATTGAGATGCTTTTTTCTGATTCAAATCGAATTATCTGAACATCTTATTATTATTACAATAACAGAAGAGAGAAGACTTTCGATAGATAGCGATAGCACTAAGAGTAAATCAGTTGAAAAATAATAAAAGAAAAAAAGAAAATAACCTTAGACAGCATCCTTTAGGAAACGGCTCCAAGGATTCTAGACGAATTTCAATTTCCAATAATAATAATCAAAAGCAACAAAAACACTGAACACACCCCCACACATGATGAATGAATGCATTATGCATATCTTCGCTTAAATATATAAAATTGAAGATTGAAGTAGTCGACGTCGTCGTTCGTCGTCATCGTCATTTGGAATCGAAAGCAGTTCAGTTGAAAATCACACATCACAACACATATGGTATAGTTTTGTTTTTGAACTTTCTGCTTTGAGATTCAAAAGATGATGACATGTTTTAAACATTCAATTTTATGAACTTTGTCGCTTGGAATTATTTTAGCACAACCTTATTTAAGTGCATAGTTCAATCTTCTTTGTTTTAACGTAACATTCATAAGATTTATTCAAATTTAAGTTCTCGTGAAATTAATTTCTTATCTCATATCGAAGGACAGAAATGTGTACAAAATCTCGAAAAGGTTATCCAATTGAGACTGGAGAACTTTGGACTATCTCTATGAACACACCCTCAAGCCGTTGAAAAAACTATCAGTCAAAGTATTTACTTTAAATAAAATGTTGCGGAAGGACAAATGATATCTCAATGAAGATCTGAAACAGCTTTATTAAACGTAATCTTCGAAAAATTCTATGGAGCCTGATATCACTCTGTTAACTAATTAATTCAAGATCAAATGAAAGATAACGAGATGAGCTTAACATATGCAACCTTTAAGAATTTTAGAATATACAATTTTTATTCTCAATTTTGGATACTTAGTTTAACAAATAATGATAATAGCATTATTGCAATTGAAAGTTTGATAAAAGTGCCTCGGGGGTCTGAAAATTTCAAAGGTGGTATTGAAATTTAGAGGAAGGTTTTGAAATTCCAATTGAGGTGGAAGATCAAGGAAGGTCTTGAAATTTCAAGGGAGGCTCCGAAAAATCAAGCCATTTATGCAGGTTTCAATAAAGACGCTGATGTTCCAAGAGAGGTCTTAAAATATCAAGTAGGAACTGAAAAATCAAGGGAGGTCTTGAAATTTTAAGAGAGATCCAGAAAAATCAAGCTAGGATAGCAGATTTTAAGAAAGGCCTTGTAATTTCAGAACTCGTTAAAAATCACGAAAGGCCTTAATGTATCAAGGTAGGTCCTGAAAAATCAAGGGAGGTCTTAAAATGTCATACAAATAAATAAATTGGGTGGCGCAACAGTCCGTTGTGAACCAGGGCCTAGTGACTTACAACTCGCAACCATTCCTGTGTGCGAGTACTGTTGTCAGGAATGGGAGGGACCTACAATTTTAGGCCGAATCCGAACTGCTAATTTGAGAAAGCACTTTTTCATGACAAGAATTACTCTTGAAGGAATTGTCAATTCCTCGTAAGAGGCAGTACCCGCGAAAATTGTTTTTTTTTTTAAATTAAGGTGGCACAGGCAGGGATTGAACTCAGACCCCTTGCATGACAGTCCAACGCACTAACCATCATGCCTCGGGTACTACTACTACTACTATGTCAAGTGAGATTTAAAAATATAAGAAAGATTTGGAGATTTAAGTGAGGTCCGGATAATCAAGGGAGGTCTGCAGATTTCAATAAAGGTGTTGAAGTTTCAAGAGAGGTCTTAAAATATCAAGGTAAGCCCTGAAAAATCAACTTGAAATTTCAAGAGAGATCCGGAAAAAACAAAGTAGGTCATAAATTTAAATTAAGGTTTTGAAATTCCAACGGAGGTTCTGAAAGATCAAGGAAGGTTTTGAAATGTCAAGGGAGGTTCTGAAAAATTAAGCTAGGTTTGCAGATTTCAATAAAGGCGTTGAAGTTTCACGGTTTTAAAACATCAAGGTAGTCCCTGAAAAATCAAGAGAGGTCTTGAAATTTCAAGGAAAAAATCAAGGGAGGTATACAGATTTCAATAAAGGTGTTGAACTTTCAAGAGAGGTCTTATAATCTCTAGGTAGGCCCTAGATTCAAGGGTGTTGAAGTTTCAGGAGAGGTCTAAAAATATCAAGGTAAGGCCTGAAAAATCAAAGGGGGGCTTAAAATTTCAAGAGAGGTCCTGAAAAATTAAGGTTTGTCTGAAATTTAAATGAAGGTTTTGAAATTCTAAACGATGTTCTGAAAGGTCAAGGAAGGTCTTGAAATTTCAAGGGAGGTTCTAAAAAATCAAGCCAGGTATGAGGATTTCAAGAGAGGTCTTAAAATACCTAGTAGGAACTGAAAATCAAGGAAGGTCTTGAAATTTCAAGGGTGTGTTTAAAAAAAAGTGTTGAAGTTTCAAGGGAGGTCTTAAAACATCAAGGTAGGTCCTGACATACCAAGGGAGGTCCTAAAATTCAAGTGAGATTTAAAAATGTAAGGAAGGTCTGGAGATTTAAGTGAGGTCCAGAAAAATCAAGCCAGGCCTGCAGATTTCAATAAAGTTGTTAAAGTTTTAACAAAGGTCTTAAAACATCAAGTTCGGCCCCGAAAAATCAAGAGTGGACTTGAAATTTCAAGAGCGGTCCTGAAAAATAAATGTAGGTCTAGAGATTTCAAGGAAGGTCTTGAAATTTCAGGGAAGCCCGTTAAAAATTAAGAGAGTTATTAAAGTCTCAAGATATGTCCTTAAAAATCATGGGAGGTCTACAAATTTCAAGTGAGATTTAAAAATACAAGGTAGGTCTGGAGATTTCAAGTGAGTTCCGGAAAAATCAAGAGCGGTCTGCAGATGTCAGTAAAGGTGTTGAAGTTTCAATAGAGGTCTTAAAATATTAAGGTAGGCCCTGAAAAATCAAGGGGAAATTTAAAATTTCAAGAGAGGTCCTGAAAAATCAAAGTAGGTCTGCAGATTTCAAGAAAGGTCCTGAAATATCAGGGTGCTAGGTCTTTATATATCAATGTAGGTCGTAAAAACTCAAGTAAGGTTTTAAAATTTCAAGTGAGATTTAAAAATATAAGTAAGGTCTAGATATTTCAAGTGAGGTCCAGAAAAATCAATTGAGATTCTGTTTCGAGGCTTGGTTGAGGAAATACACCAATGCAATGGAAAGATAATTTGTAATGGGCTGGGTCGAAGCTCTGTAATTTAACTTTTTGAAGAATTTTTCCGAAACGAGAGCTTGCAGAACTTTTTGGGTATCTTTTTTATGAGCATCTTGATTTTGTCAGAAATATTTTTGAAAATATTACTTTTTTTCGGCAAGGATTTAGACCATGATTTTCTCGAAAAACTTAAAAAAAAATTTTTTTAGATTTATGCATCAATTGAAAGGTGGGTCGATGCTCTGTATTCTTAGGAAAACCACATCCTGTTTGGAGGCTTGGTTGAGGAACTAAACCAATCGAAAGATAATTTGTGATGGGCTGGTTCAAAAAATAAAAGGATGTTTTGCTGGGCAGGTTTGGAGATTTCAATTCAGGTCCCAAAAATAAAGGGAGGTCTTTAAATATCAAATGAGGTCCTGGGAAATCAAGAGAGATTTAAAGAAAGATTAAGGGAGGTCTTAAAGTATCAAGTGAGGTTCTGAACAATCAAGGGGAGTTTTGAAAATCCGAGGCAGGTCTGAAAATTTCAAAGCAGGTCCGAAAATTAAGGGAGGTCTTGAAATATCAAGGGTAATTTTTTGAAAATCAAGGCAGGTCTAAGGATTTTAAGGGAGTTCCTGAAAATCAAGTTAGGTTCTGTTGAGGAACTAAACCAATCGAAAGATAATTTGTGATGGGCTGGGTCGAAATTCTGTAATTTAAGTTTTTGATGAATTTTTCCAAAACGAGAGCTCGCAGAACCTTTTTGTCTGCAATTGGAGACCGTTACTTCTTATGTGTATCTCGATTGGGTATGAAATAGTTTTGAAAATACTACTTTTTTTCGTCAAGGGGTTATCCCACTATTTTCTCGAAAGACTGACAAAAAAAATCGTTTTTGAAATCTATGCATCAATTGAATGGTGGGTCGATGCTCTGTGTTATGGTGAAAATCGCATCTTGTTTGGAAGCTTGGTTGAGGAATTAAGCCAATAGAAAGATAATTTGTGATGGAATGGGTGAGAAAACCAAGGGATGCTTTTCATTTTCAGGCAGGTCTAGAGATTTCAAGGCAGATCTGAAAAAATTAAGGGAGGTCTTTAAATATCAAGGGAGGTCCTAGGAAATCAAGGGAGGCTTAACAAAATTAAGGGAGGTCTTGAAGTATCAAATGAGGTTCTGAACAATCAATTCAAAGGGATTGCCTTAAAAATCAAGAGAGGTCTTGAAATAATTTGAAATTACCCACTAGAGTAAGCCTAGGATTGTACGAGTATAGAGGAACATTCGGATTTAAGTTTGTTATCTTCAGTAATTTAAACATTCATTCTCCATCTTCTTTGGCTATTCCAACTTTACTTACATATATTTAATACTTCTAACGCCCACTCATTGACCCTTGACAGGAAAATAAACTCTATTACGGGAATAAAATTTTACTTTTTAGATTTTAAAATTGGCAAACATATTCCTCATATAAAGGTAAAGATACTGTAAGCTAAATGTACAGACAGAAGTATACGATTGTAATGTACATTGTACATATTTTATCAAAACATACATCGTTTGCAATCCATTTTACAACTGTTTTCGCATTCATCTATGTTACCTGGATCGATTTATGTCTCTTTAGATATTCTAACAGTGAAGATGCTGATTGAACAATGATGTTCTTTTACGCACGTTTGAAATTGTTAAAGCCGAATTCATCTCTTCTGTAACAAACGTACTACATGAAGCCAAGAAGGCAGGTAGCTAAATATATCTTTCGTTAAATTTCATAAAATGTTCATCTTCTTTAAATTGACACAAGGGCGTATGTAGGATTAACCTTATCTATCGCAAGAAAAGAAATATCAATTTCATTGAATCGTTCAACTATCATTCCATTCATAGGTAGTGTACTGTAGGTATATGAGTGCCTATACCTCACGTGCCGACTTTATAATTTAAAGAGGAAAAAAATATCCTTACTTCGTATTTGTGCACCTTTAGCTATACTTTATCCTTCCGCACAGGGAGAATGTTAAACGAATTCAAACCCTTATGGTGTGTGTTTTACAACTCTGCCTCTCTTACAAGTATTATGAACCTTTGTGTGAGGATATTTGAATTCATATAAGGACTAGGACATAACACATATTTCCTGGTTACACTGCACATGCCAGGTCAAACTAAGTCATCTCGGTAATTACTTTCAACTTAACGAACGCTCTACCAATTTAAAGGATCAACCTGCATGGAATAACCCACAATTGGCTTACCCACATTTCATTCACACAATTTTAATTTTATTTTCTAAAGTTTTTGTTATGAATAATTATTTGTTTAGTCTACCATAACTATTCTAATGTATGCGATGCATATGTAGATAGGTACCTGATGCACATGTGGCACGCGACCAACAGACACACCGCGTGCCGGTTCGTCCTTTTTTACAATTTATGCTGCATAAAGATAGGTGGCACATAAAGTCCTAATCCTTTTTAAACAAATAAACTATTTTAAAGTTTTGTTTTATTTTTATATTTTTTCTTAGATAACCTTTCACAACATTTTGATCATTGTCCTTTCAATTCACAAACATACATAACTCAATGCAGAAAGTTGTATTATGAAGTAGGCTAAGTCGCACTGTCGTTCGTCGTCGGCTAGAAATATATTCCTACACAAATCTATAGACAAAAATTGGTGGAACGAGTAGAGTAAAAATGCGTTAAAGGATTTCAGATTTCATTCAGAGAAATTTTTTTCCTATGAGTCTATCATTTAATGTTTTACAGTTCTAAATTATTTATTTTTAGGTTAGGTTTAGTAAAAGTGGCTGTCCGTGATGGAGTGGGACACACTTAGGCTAGGTTAATGTCCCATTGTGATACCACATGAATATTGAAGCTCAATTAAACCAGTTTGAGTCCTGTGAGAGACAGATTATGGCAATATGTTTAAGATCGTATAGATCCTTAAAGAAGAATTCTCCTAGGTAATTTTTGGGGATTTGCGCTAGAGCAGTTCATGTACAGAGTAGGTGAAGAATAACTGTTTCCTCCTCTTCGTCATCCATTCACAGAACCTACGCCATGCAAGCTAAACTTGTCGCTTTAATTCTTGAAATGCCACGTGACAGCTGACAAAAAAGCCTACAGTTAAAATAGCATTGCCACCTTGAAGTTCCTAAATCGTAGAAAACATTCATCTTTAAGAACAGAAAATATTATCAAGTCTTGCATTAATAACTTTCAAACTAAATTCTTGAACATTCTGATCACATTAGCAAAAATTCGACTGCTTTCATCCGCTTTTGTTATAGTGCATGTTTCTGCACGGACGGGGACGATGAGGGTCTTATTTAGCGACACTTTGGTCCTTCGAGAGAGGGCTTCACCGCCCAATTGCTTTCTTAGCACAAAGAAACAAGGGTTAGCAAGAGTTATTCTTCGTTTGATCTCAGTACTGGTTTTTTTTTCTGCGTTTATAGCGGAGCAGATGTAGACGAAGTCCTTAACTACCTCTAAGTTACGTCTGCCGATGGTGCCGTATTGACGGAGACGTCGGTGTTGTAGGTCCTTTCTTGACGACACCGTATACTTTGTTTTGTTAACCCGGTTAACCCATTTTTGCCTCTGCCTTAATACTGACGAAGCCCCTTTGACAGTATTGAGGCATTGACGATTATGTCAATGTCATCAGCATATTTTATAGTAATTGAACAGACGTTTTGAAAGATAGTGCCTCTATAGTGTTGACGTGTGAGTTTTGCACTATTCTTTCAAGCACGATGTTAAAAAAATCGCATCACAGCGCATTACCTTGTCTAAAACCTTTTTGGACATCGAAAGGTTATGTTAAGTTGTTTCTAACCTTTATGGAGCAGTGTGAATTCTCCATGGTCATCCTGCACAAACGGACGAGTTTGGCAAGGATGCCAAAACTATACATGGCTCTATACACCTTGTCCCTGTAGATGCTGTCATATGCGGCCTTGAAATCGATGAAAAGATGGTGGGTGTCGATTTTTTGTTTTTGTTTTTTTTTTCCAGGATCTGCCGTAATGTGAATATTTGATGGACTGTGGACTTTCCTGGTCTTTAGACGTTCACATATTACGGCAGAGAAGATTTTGTAAGTTAAGTAGTCTGATTCCTATATACTTGGACAAACAATACTTATGTTCCATTCATCCATATCTTACAGATAAGTTGGTGCTTGTTCCTAACCAACTTTTCTCTAGGTGCTTTAAAGAGCTCGGCTTATATCCAGCTTTAAAGAGCTCCACTCTAGCGGCTTTGTTAGACTTCAGCTTAGATATGGCAATCTTTACTTCGTCTAAGTCGGGAGGATGGGATTATTGGCTTTCGTCGACTATGTTGAATGGATCATCCTGACTGACAGCGGAATTCGGTTCCTTGTCACCGTTATACAGTCTACAGAAGTGGTCATTCCATATCCTCACTTTGTTGCTTCCACGTTCGTCTTTGCAGCCTTCGGTTCTAGGTTTATGTTCTTGTGATTTTCTTTTCACCAGTTCATAAAAGCTTTTGAACTTCATTCCTGCTTTTAAACCTCTCAACATCTTTGACCACACGCTTCTCATGCTCTCTCTTTTTCTTTCTGAAAAGTCGGTGTTCCTCACGCCTCTTCTGCTCATAGAACTTATGAGCAGCTTTCATCCTTTTATGCAGCTCCGCTTTGCGTGACTACTGTTTGGCTGCATTTTCCAGGCAGAGAACTGCGAGAGAGGTTAGTTTTAACTCGGTCAGAGAAGAATTGGTCGATCTCCTACGATTGTAGCCGTTCGACGCCTTGGTTCTGGAAACCCAAAGTGCTACCTTGGCTACAACGAGGTAGTGGTCCGAGTCGATGTTAGCTCTTCAGAAAGTTCGGACATTCATGATGCTGGAAGCGGGTCTGGGGTCGAATGCAATATGGTCAATCTGGTTGACGGTAGATTGATCTAGAGAACTCCAAGTTCCTTTGTGGATGCTAAGGTGTCGAAAACGAGTATATTAGCTACCAAGACGTTTCGCAACGCAGCAAAATCTATAAGCCTGAATCCGTTGTCAGAAGTTTTGTCGTGCAGGCTGTTTTTCCCAATTATTCCACCAGAGATTTCTTTCCTCCAAGCTTCCTTTAATATTGTAGCTAGGACACTGCTCATATGTTTAATATCTGGCCTTAAAATTTAACCCCCCTTTATAATGGGAACCACTTTAAAATTTCACTGTAGCAATAAGAATTTGCAAGTATTCTAATCTGAAATCGTTTAATGGAATTGAATTGAGTTGTCATATCCTTAATATAAAAGATCCTGGGGTATTTCGTATTTAATAAAAGTAAGTCTTTGGAATATTCCACTTGAAAGGAACAGTTAAGTTTCATTCAACTTAATTAATTTTTAAAAATAAGACAAATTTAAAGACAGATTTTCTATACTTGAATATTCAAAATCAAGAACTATAACTTTGTCCAGAATCGATAATCTTAAACTGTCATGTTTGAAGACATAATTCTTAAATACACAAGCATATACATTCATTCATTTATCTCCATTCATCCCTAAATCCATTCAGAAATATAACCTCTCTCGGAATATGAATATCTTTCTATAATCCTTTTACCCAGTAAACATGCAAATTGGAATACGCACCTCATTCAATGGGAGAAAGATGGCTTGGTGCATAATATCTGTTGACCAGAAAGGACATCTGAACCATAAATTGATGAGCGAAAAAGAATAATTATTATACTCGTATGTATGTTAACACATAATGGACACATTTACTTTACTTAAGATCAACTTAATCTCAAATGTTATTTTTCAAAGGATGTATGTGTACATAATGTAGAATACCTGTGACCCTGGTGCTACCTTAATCTAAATACACATGAACTTTCTTTCAAAAGGAATCTTATTTAAAAATTTTGCTGAATGGATTTAATCTTTCGCAGCAGTTTTATATTTTTTTTTTCTAAATGTAGATGTCGCATGTGCAAATGTAAAATGTATATTCATTGACCAAGCAGAAATGAAATCGGGTCCTTTAAAGTGCTGTGCAAAAATTTCGTCTTTATCTCAATGATGCACTTTTTTCGCTTATTGGTATTTTTTACCCGAAGAAGAATTTTCTAGTACAATCATTAGAAGTGGGCTGAAAATGAACAAAATTTAGTTAGCTTAAAATAGTAGTGTGCAATTATGGGACAGAAACTATCCCCTTAAGATTGAAACCAGCGAAACTTGAAAAAATAACAACTTTCGCGGTTTTGTAAATTTTTTGCTCTGTTGCGTTCAGACCACGAGGTTGAAAACCTGTATTATTTATAAGACCAACGTCATAACCACCTAGACAAAAAATGGATCTATCTGACTTACGAAAACGGTATCTCTGGTGTTTAATAATTAATTGGCGAAGACATTGATTACTGAAAAAATAGTGCTCAATTTTTTGAAAATTTGGTGCAAGAATAAATTTCCGCCTTTCAGAAAAGTTATATCACAGTAATCAACGTGTCGATGTTGATTTGCAATCTTAGATTTTGTATGTCAACTCACTTTCCTGAAAAAATACTCCCTCTTTACTATGGTATTTTCCTCCGAAACCACATGCTTTAAAGCAGCTGTGATTTCTTCTGTTGTCAAAATTGTGGACGAAGATCGCCACCATCCTGCATTAGACATATCACTTAATTTAAACATAGCTTCACCTCATATGCTATCTAATAATAACATACTAGAATTCAACTTTAGTAGGTGTAATTTTGAAAACCTTTTAAACTAATTATCAATTATTTTGTAACTTAAATATTGACGATATGTGTAACACTTTTTATTAAACTCTTTTTGTCTGTTTCTACAAAACGATTCCATTCCATTCCATTTAAAAAGACTCGACCTAACTTGAGTGTTCCACCATGGTTGATTCTCACGTTAAAAACTTAAAAAACAGAAGGAACAAAGCTTGGATAAAGTATAATCAAACAGAAACAAATGATGGTTATAGGACGTTCATTAACTACTCTAACATTTGAATTAATCCTTACAAAAATAATCATGATAGAACTATTTGAGTAAATTGTATGGTAGCGTCCTTTCTTTTCACTGTAGTTCAATTATCTGTGAAAACCAGCATCATTTTGTTAAAAAGCATTCAACTCTTACTAATATGTTTAACTTTACGTCCTTTTGTTTAGATGTTTTTGAAGAACATGAACAAGTAGATTGTCTTTTTACTGATTTCAGCAAGGCCTTTGATAAATTGTTTCATAAAACATTTCTTTTAAAACTATCACAGCAAGGTTTTAACGGCAGTTTTTTAAACTGGATCTCGTCATATTTGCAAGATAGACGTTATAGTGTTAAATTTAGTAATGAGTGTTCAAGTTCATTTGTTGTGAATTCTGGTGTCCCCCAGGGTAGTCACCTTGGTCCTATTCTATTTGTTTTATTTATACATGACTTGGTTTCGATCATGAAAAATTCGTCTGTCCTAATATATGCTAATGACATTAAAATTAAAAAAAAAAAAATAACTCTACATCTGACTGTCTTCTCTTGCAAGAAGACTTAATATTATTCAGGGAATGGTGCAATAATAATCGTCTTGCTTTAAATGTTGACAAATGTAAAAATATGAGTTTTGCACGCAAAAAAGTTCCGATCGTTTTTAGTTACATGTTTGATTCTTGTCCTTTAAGTAAAGTATATGTATTTTCTGACTTGGGTGTTGTTTTATTAAGAGATTTGGCCGTGATTGCCATGATCCACATGTTTTATAATTTAGTTTCATTTGTGAGACCAGTTTTGGAATATGCTTGTATAGTATGGATACTTTACTACGGCGTACACGTCACAAGACTCGAAGCCTTTCATACACGTAATCGAAAAAACTCGAAATGTTCGGTTTTTAGGTCGGAAACATGGACTGTTAATAAATCCAACAGCAGAAATACCATATTTAACCCAAGGTCTCATTCTATTCAAATGACAAAATTACTGGGCCATACATTTCAATTAAATTATTTTTATTTACACAAACATTTTAAAATCAAAATCACTTGAGATCTGTTGAATGGTAGGTTACGTTTTAAAAAACCCACTTGTTACCAGTTATCACTTTTGAAGCTGTCATATATTGGCATTTGAAAAGGGAAACTCTCAGAATTTTTGAAATTCACTTCAAAAAGGTTGAAAACGTTACAGCCTCTGTTCAAAGATTAGATGATACCTTGTGTTTAAACACCTACAAGATATTATTGCTTTAGGCCACGTGAATCTTAAGGTCTATGGGATAGAATTCGTGAAAAGATAATTTGAAAGTTGGTCATGGATATTCATGATTAGCCCTCTTTTTTGTTTCTATTTTACCCAAAAAAATGATATTTTTTAAATAACGAAGTTTTCCTAAATACGAATCTTGAGTAACAACTTTTTATTACGTTAGGATTTTAAGATATGTCCTATTAAAAAAGTGAAGCACAATTAAAATCGGTATTTAAGGCTGAGGTAAAACACAGCTTACAAGTTCCTAACAATGAATTGTTTGATACAGTTTGTATCATTTTGCAGGTTTTGACTGCACATCTATGAAGTTTTAAGAAACTTATAATTTCATGCTTTTGGAAAACAAATGTTTACATCGAATCCGAACTTCGATTTTAAATATCTTCAAAAATTAAAAAAATATTCGTTTTCCACATCATGTCATCATGTTTTTCACAAAATATTTCAAAAACTTGATGTAACAGCCTAGTTTAGACTACGAATTGGATTAAAAAATTACTTTCTAATATTATGATAGACAGATTTCGGAATCGTGTTTGAATCTAGGCCATCAAAACCCATCGAAAAGTGTAGGATTTCCAGAGACAGTAACTTTTCGACCAGTGTTATTAAAGGAATACTTTTTTTTACAATGAAATAAACAAATTAACATCAATTAATTTCTAAAAACAAAAGAATGTGTTTTCCTCTTAGATTTCGACCTGCTGTTTATGCTTTAAGTTTCATGAAATTTCTTCACAGCACTGTTGATATAATTCCTTTTTTCCTTCATTTTGCTTATTATGTGGAAGTTGTCCCATAGAGTATCCTGGTACAGGATAAGAAAGCAAGACACATGGACAAGTGTAATGAATATCTCTTGTGATGGTGTTTGCTATGGAGTTCCTGGGTAAAGAAAACGTGGTATAGACGTAATTACATATACATACATACACATAATTGTATCTATATCGATGAGATACATTTTTTTTGTTGAAATTTTAATGAGTTTTTGGATTAGATTTAGTGGCACATATGGATTATAACATTTGTACAGGTTTTAATCTTTATGTTTGCTTTTGTAATGAAAAATGTATATGTATTAAAAAGTATAACATTATTTAAAAAGAGATCATATGTAGGTATACGGTAGGTAGATATACTGTTTGTTTAAAATTAATAGAAAAAGGTGTTAAGGAAATTGTTAAGCTTTATTGGTTTAGAGATTCTAAGGAAAGAATTAATATTGATGCAGGTAGCATAGCCATTTCCGTTCATTGATAACTTTTCTATATGCTTTAGATTTATAATTTTGTTTGTAAATGTTAAAGATTTAAAAAACATCACAAAAGAGCCGAAAGAATAGAAAATAAAACAATAGTATGCATATTGTCTAATGCGGTAGTTTATTTTTTGATTCTTAACTATAGCCAGTCACATATTTTCTTTGTTTTTTTTTTTTTTTTTTTTTGATTTGATTCTTTATTTAGCTTCTGCTATTTTTTACAATCTTTAACTTAAAACTAATTTAAGGAATAAAAACTAATATTTTTAATTAAATATAATTCATTTTTACATATAATATCATTTTTCTTTTAAAAACAATAAAATTATTTTCTGACTTTAAGTCAAAAGGCAAGTTATTAAATAATTTAAAACCTTTATGATACAATATATTCTGCGATCTACTTGTTGTAAAAAATGGTAGCCTGAAATCACCACCATTTCTTAAATTATGTGTTTGCACATTAGATACATAGACTATTTCATTATAAAGATAATTAGGTAACATATTATTTTTCATTTTGAAGATAAACATTAGTACATTCATTAATGTTCTTTGGTTGATGTTTAGCCATTTTAGAGTATCTAACATAAGTTGTATCGGTGTTAACCTATTACACATGAGAATACAGCGCATTCCCCTGTTTTGTAATTTTTGCAACCTTTCTGACATTTGTCTAGAACCCAAAAACAGTATTGTTGAACAATATTCAAAATGTGGTTTGATCATTACATTATAAATTTTAATTGCACAATTCATAGATACTTTACCTCTTATTCTTTGGAAAAATCCTTTTTTCTTAGCAATTTTATTACATATATTGTTAATGTGATTTTCGAAACTTAATTTTTTATCAATAATAACTCCTAAATACTTAATTTCTTCAACCTTTTCAATTGCCACTTCATTAATAATAATATTTTGTACAGACTCTCCATTAATTATAATAGCTTTTGTTTTTGAAGTGTTAAGCTTTAATTTATTCATTTTAAAATAAGATTCAATGTTTTTTAAATCCGCATTCAGTTGATCGATACACTCCTCTGCAGATCTTCCAGACACATATAACAATGTATCATCCGCAAACAGCCTAGCCTTCGCATGTCTTAATACATTTTCCACGTCGTTTATGTAAATTATAAAAAGAAGTGTTCCCAACACCGCTCCTTGAGGTACACCCAGCGTTACATCCAAAACTTCTGATAAATTACTTGACACTTTGGTTCTCTGAGTTCTGTTTGATAAATAGCTTTTGAACCATTGTAGTTCCACTCCTTTAATACCATATCGATTCAGTTTTTTCAGCATAATATCTCGATCAATTGTCTCAAATGCCCTTTGTAGATCCAGAAAAACCGCAACAATAACTTTCTTGTCGTGAACATCGGTTTTCCATTGCGTAATTACCAGATTAAGTAATGCTTCACAACTGTGATTTTGCCTAAATCCAGACTGATAATCCGTTAAGAAATGATTGACTTCCATATAATTCTGCAGCTGATTATGTACAACTTTTTCAAGAATTTTACTCTCCGTCATAAGCATGTTGACCGGCCGAAATTCAGCCGGATTAACAGTCCCCTTAACTTTTTCTATTGGCACTACAATTGATTCTTTCCAGGAACTAGGAAAAACACCACTACGAAGAGATTCGTTTATCATACTCAAAAAACAAGGTCCAATAATGTCCATAGTACACAACATCATTTTAGTTGACAAACCATTGAAGTCCCTTTTATTGTTCATGTTTTTCATTATTTGTGTTAAATCACTCATATTAATTCGCTTAAATTTAAAACTTATTTCTGGGTTTATATTTATTAAATTTTTATAATGTTCAAATGGTATTTTGTCATTTAATTCCAATACACTCTTAACAAAAAATGTATTCAGCTTATTAGCTATGTCAGACTTATTCTTAATCACTTCACTATCACAGATTATTTGTTCTATTTCACTATTCTCTTGATTAAGGACTAGATTTTTTATTGTTCTCCACATGGTTTTTTGATCCGTTGATTGATCAATCTTTCTAGCAATGAAATTATTTTTTGCCATTTGAAGTTCAGTCGCGTACCTGTTTCTATAGAGTCTATACATACTCCAGTCACCGGTGTTATTTGTCCAAACAGCTCTTTGATGCAGTTGGATTTTCATTTGCTTCATGTTAGACAAATGTTGATTAAACCAATCAAAATTTCCATTCCTCCCATTAATTGATCTTGAAATTATCATTTTTTCCAAACTATGTTTTAATTTCATACTGAAAGATTTAGCTGTATCATTTAAATTATTCCAACTTATATTTGTTATCTCATTATCAATAAGCTCACTACGGAAAACGTTTTCTTTAAATGCCAATGTCCGAATAATTTTTTTAGTAGATATTTTATTTATAGAACTTGTTTCGATAAGGATTTCTAAAGATTCGTGGTCACTGATTTTAAATTCTTTTTTCACATTTGCCTTTGTGTTTTCAATATTTGTTATTACATAATCTATTAAAGTAGTCGAGTTTTGCGTTATTCTTGTTGGTTCAGTCACTATTTGTTTAAATGAGATGTCCGATATACTTTCAATAATTCTTTTTCTGTAAGTCCCATTAACAAACCAATCGATGTTAAAATCACCCATTATAATAACGTCTGCAGGTGAAGAACAGAGATCTTCTATTTTATCTCCAAAGAAATCACAAAAAATTCGTTCGGGAGAGTTTTGTTTATGTGGTGACCTATAAACTGCAACTAAAGTCATATTTATATTGTTTAAGCTCACTTTTATTACTAGCCACCAAATCATTTTACCAATTGCCATTTTACAAATTTCCTCAACTTGCCATTCTGGTTTAACAAAAAAAAGAACACCACCAGTATGACTAGAAACACTATCGCATCTAAAGATTTTATAATTAAGTAGCTTTATCTCAGAGTCCTCGATATCCGTTGTTAAATGAGTTTCAGTGGCGCATATAATATCGAAATCGTTTTTGACCGTTATCACTTCTAGTTGATTTAAATTTGTTCTCATTCCCCCGATATTTAAACAAAAACACTTAACAGATGGTGTTAATTGCTAATAAATTATTCTTTCATTTTCAATTTTTAATTTACGTTGGAGCGTACGACAGCAGTTGTCTCTGCAATCATGGTTAACGTCAATGTCATTTAAATTAAGTTTATCTTTTGCTTTTTGGCAATTAACACACTTTCTATTTTCATTAACACAATCTTTAAACGAATGACCTTCCTCTCCGCACTTTGCACATACCTGGCAACTTTTTTTACAGTGAGTAGATGTATGATTGAATCCCCAACATTTAAAACATCTAAGTACAGATAAGCTTTCATAGACTGAGCACCTATCCCACTCAATATTTAATTTTCCTAAATTCATCACACTTTCAAAACTTTTACCGTCTAATTCAATTATTGCATTATAAAACCTCTTGTTTTTAAATGATTTATACACTTTGATGCACTTGACATTGTCGCACATAACATTGTTTTGTTTTTTTATTGCTTCAATTATTTTGTCTCCTTCCATATTTTCACTCAATCCAGCAATTACTAATTTAGGGAGACGCATTTTCGGCAGATGCACATCATATTTGTCACTCATTTTCTCTTTCATTTCGTTTGCCAGTTTTGATCGCGCTTCATTATTTTCACATCGAATTGCAACCGCGCCGTCTTGCCTGTTTACCATTGCACTCACTCCTACATTTAGCTCCGATGGTTTAATTTTTTCTTTAATTTCATTCTTTGTTTTCTCACTTTCTTGCTTTGCCTTAGGCTTCAATACAACTGGTGCACTCACTCCCACTGACTTCTTTAATTGTTCAGCATATGAACCTTTGTTTTTATCACTGCCTTTTATTTCTTTCACAATATCAATTCTCATCTCCTTTACACTTTCAATTACTGTGCTGTTATTACTTGTCATCTTTTTCAGATCACTGCATATACTATCGCTTTGCTCTTTAAATGCTTTACTGTAGTCATTCACTTTTTTTAACTCTTCTACACTCTTTTCACACATGGTTTGGGTATTCATCATTTCGTTTATTCTTTTAGTATATCCCTCTTCAATAGCTTGCAATAAGCTCATAATCTCCCGTTTGTTATTGTCCAATGCACTTTCAAATTCGTTTTTGTATTCCCTTAAATATTCACTATTTTTTTCAACCGCCGACGACATATCTTTTAATGCGAAATCGACATTATGAATATACAAAATACAGTCCCCGCATATGAATCTTATGTTTTCGCAAGTCTCTAACGCGTTCGCGGTATACGAATCGAAACCACAACAACTCGCCGAGACGTGGAAAATTTTATTGCATACGCCCGCACATCTTATTCCCGTTTCTCCGCGAATGGCTTTTTTACATTTTCTGCAAGTATTTTCCATATTAAACAGCAACTTGAATCCACATCAAATTCAAAGTTTGTAAACTTTTGCTGTTAAATAAATTAAATCAGATTATTAGTTTTTTTTCCTTTAAATCACTCAGAACACTTGAAAACACGTCTATCTCTTACGGAATCTCTCTCTCTTTTTTTGTTTTATAACAACAAAATATTAGTTTAATTTATTTTAAAAAAGGTGCTAACAAGAAAAACTTCTAAAATTTTGTATATTATGTTACAGGGGAGATATAACCACTCAACCTATGCGACGCAGAACAAAAACTCCGCCTACCCGACCTTGACGAACCACTCAACTAGCATCGCTTCCGAATTATTGAAAGCAGCAAGCGATGACTTGGTAGCGAGCATGCAACGGAGACCCTCTAAACTACGCCAATTACAGAGGCATCAGTCTTCTTAACATAAGTTCCTTTCTGCCATATTATGTGAACTCCTGAAGCCGTTCGTCTACAACCTGCTAGGTCCTTATCAGTATGCCTTCAGACCAGAAAAGTTCACCCTGGACCAAATATTCACATTACGGCAGATCTTGGAAAACCCAGGAGCTTCAAATCGATACCCACCATCCCTTTATCGATTTTAAAGCCGCATGTGATAGCATCTATAGGGAAGATCCCTATATCAATTTCGACTTTTTTCATTTGTGCAAACCTGAGAATGCAAGTCTATCAAGTTCGGAAAAGATCTCACCGATGCATTTGATGTCAAAAAAAGTTTAGACAAGGCGATGCATTTGCATGCTACTTCTTCAAAATCGTTATGGAAAGGATTGTGTAAAACCCAACAAAGGTTTTTCGGATATGCCGATGTTACTGACGGAAATAGAAGATCAAAGCGTGATGTCAGTTAAGCTTTATTGAGCATTACGACTGAAGCGGAGAAGATGTGTTTAGTGGTCAATGAGGGCAAGACCAAGTATATGCTGTGATCAAAAAAGGGCATTGATCAACGAAGTCTTGAACAAAACGCCAACTTAAGTAAGTTTTTTTTTGACAGGAGAAAATCTTCAAAAGACACTTGGCAGTATTCGACACCAAGTAGTGTGGGACTCTTAATCACTAAAACCACCTCTTAATCAGGACCAATCTTGAAGGATCGACTACAGATTTTTCTTTATTAACTTTGTACAATCACTTTGGGTGAAGTATAAACTTTAAATACTTTCCCATGTTTTTTTAGAGCATAAGCTCATGAGGCTTCTCTTCTTAATCTCCGAACATGGTTTCTTTTATTCAAGACGGACTCCATTTCAGAATTAGAATGACTGTGCAGTCTCTGGTTGTGCGATACAGAGTATTTTTTAACAACTTCTGTGACCATTTCTATTTGTAAGTCATGATGTAGATCGGTATTTCTTATGTACCAAGTTGCATTAATTACCTTAAGTAAGTATATTACATATTACATGTTACGTATTATTTATTTTAAGTTCGTTTTTAATCGTATTTTTCCCCCAAAAAATTGTCAAAATGCTTACAAAATTAGAAAATTAATTTAAAGTCAATATTTTTCCTTGTTCTTAAGATATTAAATTCAAAAAACAATTTTTACCAATTTGTATTAGCATTTGTTGTACATTTTTTATACAAATTGTAATCGGTTCTATGGCCGATTTAAAAATTGTAATAATAATAATTGTATTCAATTTTATCTCCAAAAAAATTGAATATAACGAAGAATAACGATTTTGACATCTGGCCAAATTTTATAAAAACCTAAAAACAGACATCACTAGAAGTTGGTACAAATTGATTTTCGACTCAAATATCTTTTCAAAAATCAAAGATATTGGCTTTAAACTAATTTCATCCTATAAACAAATTTGTTTACAAAACGTTCATACAAATCTTACATAAGAAATAAAATCTTAAAAAAATTGTACTAATATTGGTACAAATTGATTTTCGACTAAATTTTCCAGGAGCAAATCGATAGATGGGCAAGGATGGGAAATTATCAGCTTTTTTTTTTAATTATACGAACTTCTTATACAGAGCTCTTCATTAACACTTCAGGAAACAAAAAAAAAAAGAAGGTAAGACGTCATTCATAATTTTATAGCAATAAGAAGCCTTAAAAATTTTCTCCGGGTTAATTTACATTAATATTCTATTCTTCAAAGCCATAAAAATAGTTTCAAAGTGATTTCGAGTTTTAACGTTTTTAATAAATTGGATTTAAATATCGATACATTTATTAAACTACTATTTCTGACGACCTATGTTCTAATCCGACTTAAAAATCAATCTATCACGTCAGATTTCAGAGTTTCAACATATTTTTGAAACTTTCAATATTCCGTTAACGTAATTTCAGTACCTGCAAGTCTGTACCTGCCATATATAAACCAGACAAGGACGATCAACATTTTAAGCTAAAAAGTTTTTTACTGAAAAATTCGAAGTCTTAAGGTTATAATATCAAGTTTCTGGAACGTATTGAAAACAAAATATATAAAAATAATGTTAAAAAAGGATATTTATGAGTTTGAGCACAAATATATAAAATTGAGAGTCGGGTTTGGATATCATCACCGAAACTGAAACGAATTACTTAAACCACGAAGAAATTACATTCAAGGTATTTTTTTTAAGAATTACAGTGATGGAAACAATAATAGAAACAAGTTATGTGTTCATTCTTTTTAACACATAGAAAGGTATTTGTGAAGAGTAGGAAAATAAAAGCTACACAGATTGATTTTTATTAATATAAAGCTTAAACGCAAAATATTAAAATATAATAATGGGAAACATTTATAAAAAGTAGATTTGTGATGGTTATTATACTGTTTCATCCTGGAAAAAATAATAGAAAAAAAAATTATAATGGTACTCTTTTTGTAGCGAGAAAATAACTTAACTGCAAAATTATTTCAAATTCTTTGAGTATTTTGTATAGTGGCACTCTTATTATTACACTGTTCACATCATGTTCACAAATGTCTCTACAGGTATGCAGTATCATTCCCTTTGAATTTTCGACCACAACTATTATTTTTTACTTGCGACATATAGGAACTATATGGCCAGTTTTGCATTCGTACAAAATTTCGAGCTCGAGATTTTAATCAAACATGATATAACGATGGTAGAGAAGTCGAAAAAAGTGGGTCCTGCAATACCGTCCGGTCGGTTTTGTCTGTCTGTCGACTCTACTACAGCCTAAACCATTGGGTTGATTGAGTAGATTTGCGTTAGGTATTTTATTTATATTATTTTTTTTTAAGATCAAAACTAACAGTGGCCACTATACATTTTTTTGGTCAAAAAAAGAAAACTCGAATTTTCTCAAAAACAGACCGATAGATTTTCTTAAAATTTTCTCCAGAATTTTATTTTTTAACTTAGCTTCTTTAAGGGGGTATTCTGGTCTAGAGACATGAATTTTAAGTAATTTTTGAAGTGTTGTAGAAAAAAGCAAGCAACAATTTTACCATCAATTTTTGTATACATTATTTATTCACATTAGAAGCATACAAAAAAAAATAAAAAAAGTAAAAAAAAAATAAAAATTCCGTTAGTTATCATGTGATGGAGTGGTGTGTCTCAAAAATTTGGTGCGTGACCATCCCCACGATTTTAACCCTCCTATAAATCTGAAATCAAAAACTAAAAAAGATAATTAATCTACAAAAATGTCGCAATGCCTGGAACTACGGAAAAGTTACAAACATTTTTAACTTCCCATAGGAAGTTATTGTAATGGGTCCGATTTGTCAAATTGAAAATTTTGACATTTCTCGACGTTTCAAGGTCCCTAGAGTCGAAATAAAAGATTTTTAGAAAAATGTCTGTGCGTGCGTGTGTACGTACGTTCGTACGTCCGTACGTTCGCGACGGTTTTTTCGTCGTCCATAGCTCAAGAACCAGAAGAGATATCGACTTCAAATAAATTTTGTTATACAGATAATAAGACAGAAAGATGCAGAAAGGGCTCTCAAGAAAATTGCGGGGGTGGTTTTTTTACCATAGCAGTTTGAAATATCTTACGAACCAAAAACGCTAGAGACTTGAATTAAATTTTGTATGATATATTGTAACGTGATACCAAACAAGTATATTTTTTGAAAAAAATCAATATAACGGTTTTTTTATAAATCAATAAAACTGAAAAAAAAATTTGTAACCTCCAAAATTTTACGACTGAAATATGATTTCATCTCTAAAACAATTTTGTGCAACGAAGAATAATGTTTTTGACATCTGATAAAATTTTGAGAAAAATCTAATTGACAGTTTTTATTACAAAAAATAAAAACCTAAAAAAAATTATAAAAGTTGGTAAAAATTGAATATCGACTCAAATATCTTTTCAAAACTTTGAGATATTGGCTTTAATTTACTTTTATCTTTCAAAACATCTTGTTGTCAACATTCAGTTAAAGTTTGAAAAAAATCGATTTGACAGTTTTTGTAAAAAAAATTAAAAACCGAAAAAAAATTAACAAAAGTTCGTAAAAAATGATTTTCGACTCAAATATCTTTTAAAAACTTTGAGATAATAGGTTCTAAATAATTTTTTCTTAAAAGAAATATTGTTTTCAACATTAGGACTTATTTTGAAAAAAATCGAATTGACAGTTTTTTTACAAAAAATAAAAACATGAAAATAAAATGTATAAAAGTTGGTAAAAATTGATTTTCGACTCAAATATCTTTTCAAAACTTTGAGATGTTGGCTTTAATTTACTTTTATCTTTCAAAACATCTTGTTGTCAACATTCAATTAAAGTTTGAAAATAATCGAATTGACAGTTTTTGTACAAAAAATTAAAAACCGAAAAAAAAATTAACAAAAGTTCGTAAAAAATGATTTTCGACTCAAATATCTTTTAAAATTTTTGAGATAAAGGTTCTAACTAATTTTTTCTTATAAGAAATATTGTTTTCAACATTAGGACAAATTTTGAAAAAAATCGAATTGACAGTTTTTTTTACAAAAAATAAAAACCTGAAAAAAAAATGTATAAAAGTTGGTAAAAATTGATTTTCGACTCAAATATCTCTTCAAAAATTTTAAATATTTCAAACTAATTTTATCTTATAAGAAATATTGTTTTCAACATTTGGTAAAATTTAAAAAAAATCGAATTGATAGTTTTTTTTACAAAAAATAAAACTCTAAAAAAAACAATACCTACTAAAACTTGGTAAAAATTTACTTTCGGCTCAAATAGCTTTTCAAAAATTAAAAATATTGGCTTCAAACTTATTTTATTTCAGAGAAAATATTGTTTTCAATATTCAGTAATTTGTATATAAAAATCCAACAGTCCGTTTTTTTCATAAAAAATAAAATCTACAAAAAATAGTGCGCAAATTTGGTAAAAAAACATATAGACAAACTTTTAAGCAAGGCAAATCGACAGACGGGATGGGAAGTTATCAGTGTGGGTCGCATCCCAGCCTCTTTTTTTTTTTTACAAAATGGCGACTGCTTAAAGAAAAAAAAATAAAATTTACCACTTTTTTGAACATTCTTCGATTTGTTTAAAATAGTAAAAATGAAAATTTTTGGATGGCCGAAGTTCCGGACGTAGGCAAGTCCCTAAAGAAGACTCTCTTAAAACTTCAAGTAAATCGCTTCCCCAGAACCTGAGAAATCGTTGGTATCAGATTCAAAAAGACAGTTCTGAGAAAAACGCGTTTAAAGTACCCCAATATGTCTTTTGTTCGATTAGTTGCAGCCCAACCGATTTGGATTGCTGCTCAGCAAAATACTTATTTCTCCGAAAATAATTTGAATTTGGGAAAATCATCTCTAATCTTAAATAAATACACTATGAAAATATGAACAAAAAAATCGATTTTTTTATTTCTACACCAGAATACCCCCTTAAGTAAGAAAAACATATTTTTGTATTTCTCAGGAAAGGAACCGCTCATAGAAACGCTTTTTTGTTTTTTAATTTTCTCAGCAACTTATGAACTGATTTCAATAATTTTTTTTTATGAATAAGCTCTTATATTGCGTTAATAATATTTGATTATTAGAAATGCAATTTTTTATTTTTTGGATTTTTAAAAAAATATTTAATTTTTATTATAGCGTATATTTTTTATCTCTAAACAACTGCATACCAAAAATACTTCTAGAACAAAATTGAAAAATTTTATATATAAAAAAAAAAACGCTCTAATGATTTTGAAAAAAAAAAAATTAAATTAAAGGTTTTTTGATTTATAAAATTACATTTAAATTTTTGAAAACAAACTTATTTTTCAGGTGAAATTTTGAATCTTAAAATATTTTTTTTTAAATTATTTTAACTGCATTTAAAGTAAATTGTTTTGACAAAATTTTAATTACATTCCTATTTTTTATCCCAATTAATGCATTTGGTACATATTTATGTATTTTTATAACTATAACTATTGTAAATACCAACTATGGCTATGTAGCGCCACTGCATCGGATTAACGAATATGATATGTTTAATCAAGAATCTATTTTAAAGTGTCTATCAAGAATTAATATCTTGGTACTTGTATATATGATTTTAAAATATTATTCTTTAAGAAGAGCACAACAGCCTGACTGTAACCAACACATGAAATGCAATTTCTTGTACTTTAACTATTCTATGTTCGTTTTAGACACCTACCTAACTACACAACCAATAGGCGATCGCTTTACAATTTAAACATACATATTCTTCCTCTTTCTTATCTTCAAATAATTTATTTTCCATCCTGGTTCTTCTAATATGAAATTAAAATAAGGCTATCCAAAGGAAAAAGCTTTGAACGAAATAGTTGAATACACAAACAATTGTTTTCATTAAGTACGTTTACAAGTATATTTCACTTCCGGGATGAAATGTCCTAGGATGGGTTGTGTCTTGGGATGAATTGCGCGTTTTTTTTTTTTTGAAAAATAAAATGGCATTTATATCTTTAAAGACAAACTTATTTTACAGGTATATTTGAAAATCTTATATAGCTACTTTTTTAAACAGACTTTTTGCATACAGGAGCAAGTTCGTGAGACCCAGTCATGCATTTTGTTTCTATCTAGTTTTGCCGTTAAACGAGTTTAGAAAAAACTCAAAACAATATGAAAATTAGTTTCAAAATGTTGTCGAGTTTTCCCTTTAACAGATATTTGATTTACATAGGTTAAAGTTAGGTTAAAGTGGCTGGCCATGATAGAAACGGACACACTTAGGCCAGTTTAATGGCCCATTGTGATACAACATGAATCTTGAGGCTTCCTCCTAAGCTTTAGATCGTTAAAGAAGACGTTTTTGAGCTAGAGCAGGGCATGTATTAAGAAGGTGAAGAACTGTTTCCTCCTCTTCCTCGTCCATACAGCTTCTGCAAAAGTAATTTCAGAATACGCCTAGCCGCGTGGCGTGCTTTTCTATTAGACAGTGTCCGGTTATAACACCTATTATCGAGCTTATATGTGATCTGCTTAGAGAGAGCAAGCACCTTGAGCGTCAAAAAATTATTATTATTTAAGCATTATTTTTATTTGACTACCATATAATTCAAATTTTGTAGAAAACTTAAGACTCAGAACGCTTTGAAAACTAGTTTAAATGGGTAAGAGTTTGATTGACTACTCCGAGTAATATTTTCGGGTTAGTTTAATTTTATGGATTCGATACAGTCATTTTAGTCATTTCAAATTTTGTATAGGAACAAAAATTAAAACTCTCAAAAGTTCATAGTCACATTTCCGGTATGAATTTCTTTTAAGTTAAATACATTTGCAGATGAATTTCCTTAAGATAAATAAAATATCAATAGTAACGTACAAAAAACTAGTCCTTACATTTTCCCTTACTTTTCAAATAAATCTCATTTCACTCAATACATTTCTGGTGTTTTTTTCGTAAACAATTTCATTACGTTCAAGTTCTTCCGAAATCTTATTTAATTTTGTACATTAAACAAACTTGCAACTTCAAGATCAAGATACCAATTTATATAATGAAAATGCCTTCAAACAACTTAAGCCCTATTTTTACCATACCTACATAATATGTACCTTCTTCAACTTTATAAAATGAATTTGTATAGGTATACATATTAAGCTATATTATGGCTCCCAAAAGAACCTAAAAACCTCAAAATCTGACCAACTTTGTGAATGAAAATCCTCTTTATTTCAACATAGCAATCATCTTCATCCGCATTGCATTGTCCATTGGGACACACATTTATATACATAAGTTTGACATTGGATGTGGAATTGTGGTTCATCAAAAATCCCTTGGGTTTGTCCAATGTCCATGTCACACCAACTTGGACTGAACAATGGAATAAAGTGTGTTCTATACCATAGATAGTTATATATGTATATAATTGCATTGAGTTAATTCCAACCCTCATCCAAAAGGGAAACTACATCACTCACTGCGACAACGACAACGACAACGACAAGGATGACAATGTCAACAAACAGGAGCAATGCCTTTTCAAACGTTAGCAATATCCAATTTAATCCACCTGGCCCAGAGTCCAAAAAGCTCAGGGAGAAGTTGTCCAATGTTCATCTCCCTAATGGACTTTTCAAAATCGATTCCACTGCAATGCATTTTGCAAATGACGAGTCTATGTCCTTTGGTACTCTGGAAATTCTCATCCTTCAAAAAGAAAATTGTAACCTGGAAACATGGATTGGGATATGGTCTTTCACTTGAAGTCAGGATGTTCGATAAGACCGCTGATTATGTTGCTTAAACTCTGTGCGGCGAACATAGGATGTTCTTATGTTTGCACATTGAACATAAACATACCTAGAACTGTGAAGAAGATGATGAAGGACTGCAATAAAAACCACTTCTCACACAAAAACACATTTAAAATGATTTCTGAAACGGACCAACGATCGGATGTAGTAACGGTTTAGTTTCTTCCTTGATTATCCGATTTGCAGTTCACCATCACCACATGATTTGCAGCCCCAAAATACAACAACCGAAGCTTAGAAATAACAAACCCGTCCCAAACACCGTCCGTCCGAAAGGATGCTGCATAGGTTTAGAGGAACGAAGCAATTCATAAAGCCGCACACAGATAATCCTTAGCCAATTTATCAACCACAACTTGGGACTGCATAATGCCCAACAACAGTTCCTGAATGAGAAAACAGAACCAGAGACTAAACCAGATATGCGATAGTGTTGTTCGGTTTCAGGATAAATACGATTTGTGTGTGGTTCTGGTTCTGGTTCTGGATCTGGAGATGGCTCCAGCTCTAGTTGTGTTTCTCTATGCTTCTCTGCTTGTCTGATGATTCTTCTATAGAGACGCATCTGGGCAGAAATCAACCTAACAAAACCGACCAAACATTATAATTTACCATCTTTAAAGATGTCTTCTGATGCCTTTTTCGCTACTCCCCCTCAATCCTTATTTCAAACAACAACGAGGACGGTCAGTGTCAAAGTATACTTTTGTTAAGGATTATCATATTGTTATTCGTAAACAGAACTTGGAAAACTATTTTAATAGCTTCAAGAATGATTTGTCTTGATAAAAAAAGGAAAAAGCGAAGAAAAGGCAAGCGAAAGAAGAAGAGGATAATGATGCTGATTTGAAGCTTCAAACCTATTCCAAGGAACCTTCATCGCTCTCATTTAATGAAGAGAGATTGCAAATCCTTTCAAAATAGTGCACTGCTCTTTTCGTCTAACAACTCTACTCAGGTACTGGTATCATTTGCATCTTGTTCTATACAATTTCTGTATATTCTATGGAAAAATCACTTAACTTAAATATAATTTCTAACAATCTGATTGCATTATTTGTTTATCTGTGGAAAGGGAATTAAATTCAATTTATATGAACTATAAAGGACTCTTAAGCTCTATCCTATTGATGTCGAAATTAGGTAAATTGGTAGACGAATATACGAAGGTAAAGTGTAAAATTTTATAATATCAAATAGAAGTGCCAATGATGTTTATTATCAGATCACTATCTCCTCTTTTATATAATCAAATCTTTTCATTTTGAGATTTCTATTTTTGGTTGAATTATTTCAAATTCAATTTGGCTTATTCGAAAGTTTTTTGACTGGGAATTAAGTCTTAAACGATACATAAATATATAAAGTCAGAAGATGCCATAAGCTATAACCTCATGAACAATTAGATTTATTTATTTGGAATAGATTAAAAAGGAGATTAAAATGAAGCATTTAATTGGAAATATTTTCGATTGAGCTTATTCAAAGGTGAAAAGTTTAAGACTTGTAGTAGAATAAACCAATTTGAACATTTCATATAGATTTAAAGGATGGTTCAGTTATAAGTTTCTTTTTAAAAATGCAAAACCTTTTCCAAGTGACTTATTTGGTTCCATGGAGTTATTAAAACGATTTTAAGCAGGAAAGAGCTGTCAGTGTCAAAACAATCAAGGATTCAAATAGACCACTAGATGACACACCTTGTATACATGTTTTTATTTATGTTCCTTTACAAACTGAGCCTTATTTCATTTCAATTAACCTACAAAAGAAAACAACCACAAAACAATCCTGATGAATTGCGTGCATATTCGTCATAAAAATGAAAACCTTTAATGGACGTTTTTCTTACATTCAAATCATCCCTCAAAAATGTAACGGACATTTTAATCGAAATCAATTAAAACAGAACAATAATGTTGAATGCCTACTCGGAAAATGCTTTGGCATAACGCGTCATGTAGTAATTTCCCATTACTATAAGAAAAATAATTTGTACAGGAACACTATGATTTCCGTTAGATTTCAAAAAATCATCGTTACAAAAAATGATTGAGTGGTTGTTGTTCATACGGAAGGTATAGGTTCTATGGGAATATTGTGTATAGTTCATTAAAAGCATTTCAACCTGATTTTTTTAAGGGTAGTTATTTGCGAATAATACACGCAATTATACACAATCAAAAACGAAACAGTCAGATTTGAAGGGTAAGGAATTGAATAAAAAATAAAATGCACGACTGGGTCGCACGAACTTGCTCCTGTATGCAAAGAAAGAAGTACCTATATAAGATTTAAAAATATACTTGTAAAATAAGTTTGTCTTCAAAGATATAAATGTCTTTTAATTGGTCAAAAAACCTGTGATTCATCCCAAGACACAACTCATCCTAGGATAACTTATCCCGGAAATACAAAATTCTTGAAAGCATACTTAACGAAAACAATCGTTTGTGTATTCAACTAGTTCGTTCAAAGCTTTTTCCTTTGGATAGCTTTATTTTATTCATATTAGAGGGACCAGGATGAAAAGTAAACTATATGAAGATAAGAAAGAGGCAGAACATGTAAGTTTAAATTGTAAAGCGATCGCCTATTGGTTGTGTAGTTAGACAGGTGTCTAAAACGAATAAAGAATAGTTCATTGGGGTGCTCAGTCATGTTTATGATGATACTGAATTAATGTTATTAGTATTTAGAAGGTACTTACTACAATCCGATCACATTCTCTCTTTTCTACAAGTTTTCAGCACAAACATGGAGTTATTACGTTAAGTTTATTTTGTCAGGCTCTTATGCGTTTTGGATTTTAGTTATAAAGTGATAGTTAAGCAATAGTTGTAGAGGTTGTACGTAACATCTATACAGGTATAATGTGTATACATACGTTGAAAAATTGTTTCTAATAGAAAATACATATACCTACTCTTTTTGGTCCGTTTCTTAAACTTGTAATAAGTATTAGTTTTTTTCTGTAGGCGAAGGCAAGTAAAATATGTGTGAAACAATCTTATTTTTAAAGAATAATATTTTAAAATCATATACACAAAGGTGCCAAGATAATACTTCTTGATAGACACTTTAAAATAGATTGTTGATTGAATATATCAATTAAATATGTATCAAATGCATACATTTGGATAATAGATAGGAATGTAATTACAATTTTGTCAAAATAATGCGCTCATTTGGGCTCATCCACAGTTAATATAAGATTCAAAATTTTACCCGAAAAAGAAGTTTGTCTTCAAAAATTTAAATGCCATTTTATAAATCAAAAAACGTTGACCCGTTTTTAAGATATAGAATTTTGAAAAATGTTATAAGTTGCTGAGAAAATTAAAAAACAAAATAACGGAGAAATACAAAAATATGTTTTTCTTACTCAAAAAAGCCAAGTTAAAAAATAAAATTTTAGAGAAAATTACAAAAAATCTATCGGTTTGTTTTTGAGAAAATTCGAATTTTCTTTTTTTGACTAAAAAAAATGTATGGGGCCACTGTTTGTTTAGATCTTAAAAAAAATGAAAAAAACGCCTAACGCGGATCTGGTGAAAAGCTTAGCTTACAAGTTTCAACTCAATCGACCCAATGGTTTAGGCTGTAGGAGCGTGGACAGACAGACAAAACCGACCGGACGGAATAGTGGGACCCACTTTTTCGACTTTTCTACCATCGTAATATCATGCTCGATTAAAATCTCGTGCTCGAAATTTTGCACGAATGCCAAACTTGCCATATAGTTCCTATATGTCGTAAGTAAAAATAAGAGGTCAAAGAAAGTAGCATGATCTTGTTCTTACTTTCTACATTTTTTAATTATATTTATACAAAATTTAAGAAGGTGAAATGCGAACAACATTATGACATTTGATGGCGTTTAAAATTTGTATCCGACATGTTGTTTACCTCTCATATGAAACTATTGTGATATGTCCGATTTTTCGTATTGAAATTTTTATATTTCTCGACATATCAGGACTCTAGGGACGTCTTAATCAGTTCGAACATTAGTACTTCTATATTTCAAGAACCAAAAAAAATATCGATTCAAATCAATTATGATTTACCGGTAATAATACCAAAAAATTCCGAAAAGACTCTCAAAAAATTTGAGGGGGTGTTTTTTTTATTATAATTTAATTCAATTAATAATTAAAAAAAATTGATACCATTGTTTGACCCCAAATATATCCGGAACCTATACACACTAATGCTGCAAACAAATTGAAATATTGTATACTTTATATTGTGGTATAACTTAGAAAAAATCTCAACAATTTTTGTATAAATAATAAAAAATGAAAAATTATGTGTAACCTCAAATATTTTGCGAACAAAATGTATATACCCTGCAAATAATTGTATGCATCGGAAAATAGAGTTTTTAACATTTAGTTGAAATATTTAGAAACAAAATGTAATAACTTGAGAAAATAGTACTAAAAGTTGATAAAAACTGATTATCAACTTCTAAATTTTGTTAATAGTTAAAGATAACGACTTCAACGCATTATATACATTATATGTGGAAAAGCACTTCACAGTTTTTTTTTAAATAAAAATCTACAAAAATAGGACACAAAATTGATAAATAAGGTGAGAAACCGAAAATTGTTCGTATCACACAAAATATGCAGAATGATATTATTACATGCATTAGAACGGAAAGTATTGGACCAATATTTTATACAAAACCTGTAGTAAGGCAAGGGAACCCGCTTTCACCTGAATTTTTTTGGAACCTTGAAAAAAAAGTTCCGTAAGTTTAAATGAGAAAATAATGGTTTACAGTTGAATTCCTCGAAAACAAACTTTAATTCTATCAAAGATCCATGGACTCTTAATGCAAAGTAATCTCAATGGATTGCACACGAACATTTAAGAACTCACACGAAGTTTGAAGATCGTCTTAATAAAACTACAAAACTTCAACGGGATTGGATTGGTCAGATATTTTGGACGTCAGATGATCGATGGACCAAAATGTTTACTCCATAAGATAAGCACATAAATGTAGGAAAACAAATCAAGAAGTGAAGAGACGAAATATAATCTTTTTGTCTAAACAAGCTTAGAGCAGCTTTAGATGGAAGAAAGTAATTTATTTCCGAAAAAATAATTGAAACAAAAATTAAAAGATGCTGGGGTGGGACCTACACTGATAACTTCCAATCCCGTCTATTGATTTGTCTTACTTTAAACTGTACCAAAATATTCATAACAATATTTTGTATGATATACAAAATCTGAAGTCAATATTTGGCTTTGTTCTCCTAATACTTGAGTGAAAACCGATTTTTTTGTTTTTTTTTTAAGTTTTCATGTTGTTTAAAAAAAGTATTCAATGGATTTTTTCTTAGAGATTAATTAAAAATTACCAACAATATTTTGCATATAATGAAATAGTTTGATTTCAAATTCTAGTTTTGCTAACGAGATGTTGAGTCAAAAACAAATTTTTACCAATTTGAGTAGCTTTTCTCAAATACAAACAAATACAGTTTGGATGGAACAATGAATGACATAATTTTTTTTGAAGTCAATACCTTTACCTTCACTTGTTCACTAGATATCGAAAATCGAATATCAATTTTTATGAATTTCGCAATATTTTCTATAAGATGAAATTAATCTGAAGCCAATATTTTCAATTTTTGAAAAAATATTTGATTAGAAAATCAATTTCTAAAAAGTTTTAGTAAAGTTTTTTTATTTTTTGTTTAAAAAAATTGTCAATTTGATCTTTCCCAAAATATTACTGAATGTTGAAAAGTTTATTTTATAAGATGAGATAAGTTTAAAGCCAATATCTTCATTTCCTAAAAAGATATTTAAGTCGAAAATCAATTTTTGACAACTTTTAATAATATTTTTTTAGTTTTTTTTTTAACAACAGTCAATTCAATTATTTCAAGATGTCAAAAATGTTATAAACATAATATTATTTTGGAGATAACATATTTTTTTTTCGTGAGATATTCGAGGTGACAATTATTTCTGATCATTTTTTTGATTTATGCAAAAACTGTTAGTTAAATTTTTAAATTCGTGAAATGTATCCAAAATTTTTCTTTTATTTTAAATACCTATGAAAAAAAACTGCCCACTTTCTTGAAAGTCCTTTCTGCCTTCTGCAACATTACCTTTATAACAACATTAATTTGAAGCAGATATCTCTAAGATATGGGCGACGAAAAAAGCTCGAACGCACGAACGTATGAACACACGCACGTTTTATTTAGATTCTAGGAACTTTCAAACGTTGACAAATTTCAAAATTCTCAATTCGACATATCGAACCGGTTACAATATCTTTCTATTTCTTATAAAGGGTTTTTCAAATGGCGCGTGTAAATTTTTTCAGTTGTTTTGTTTCGGTGACATCTGTCAAATCTTTTTTTTATTATTCAGTTATTTATGCCAAATCATCATTTCAAGTTACACAGCACGTTCAAATGATAAAACTTTATTATTAAAATGAGTGTTAGTTTCCGCAAACATTGCGCGCATTGCGACCATTTTACCGTAGACCTGGTCGCTCTTCACAGTCGACTCTTTAACATTTACTAGCCAAATTTGAGACGACCGGTTCAGTAAACTATCAGTCAACACCAGCACAGCACATTCAAGAAACGCAAGATCAGCCGAAAACATCGTTACGGTCCGTGAAAGTGTACAGCAGAACCCGGCTCAGTCTATTTTTTGCCATACACAAGAACTCGGCGCCTTTCGCAGGCTTCAAATTGGCGAACTTTGCGTCATTAGTCATTACTGGGTCTTATACCCGCACAAGATCCAATTGAATCAGGAGCTCAAAGTTAATGGCCATAGACAAACGGTTTGTTCGCTCAGTGGGCTTCGAATAGTATGGAACAGAACCCCAATTTTGGCCGAGAAATATCTTTAGTGACGAGGCGCAATTATGGCCCAAATTGAACCATATGGACCTAGATGACATGTGGTTCAAGCAGGACGGAGCTACGTGCCACACAGCAAATGCCACGATTGACATTTTGCATGAACGATTTGAGGGTAAGGTTATCTGCCGTAGAGGTTATGTGAATTGGCCACCAAGGTCATGCGATTTGACCCCACTAGACTTATTCCTGTTTTTTTTTTTTATTTCCAAAGTAAAGAAATTCTTCATTTCAAAACTCAGAAACATTTCTTAAATGTTCGTACGTCCGTACGTTCGCGACGTTTTTTCGTTGTCTATAGATCACGAACCAGAAGAGATATCAACTTCAAATAAATTTTGTTATACAGATAAAAAGACAAAAAGCAGAAAGGGCTCTCAAAAATATTGAGTGGGCAGTTTAAAAAAAAAGGTGAACATTTTGGTTAACCCTAACGAACCAAACACGCTAGAGACTTGAATTAAATTATATATAACAAACTGTAACGTGATATCAAACAAGTATATTTTTTGAAAAATATCCAATTAACGTTTTTTTTTTCTAAATTTTCGAAAATTTTGAAAAATTAAGTTTTTAACATCTGGTAAAATTTTGAGAAAATCGAATTGATAGTTTTTTTTATAAGAAAATAGAACCTAAAAAAAACATTACTCAAAGTTGGTAAAAACTGAATCACAAATATCTTTTCAAAACTTTGAAATATTGGCCTCAAACTACTTTTATCTATTAAAAAATATTGTTTTCAACATTCAGTAAAATGTTGAGTAAAATCGATTTGACAGTTTTCTTACAAAAAATAAAAACTTAAAAGAAAATTTAACAAATGTTAGTAAAAATTGATTTGCTACTCAAAAATCTTTTTCAAAACTTTGGGATTATGGCTTCAAACTAATTTTAACTTTTAAGAAATATTGTTTTTAACATTCGGAAATTGACAGTTTTTTTACAAAAATAAAACCTAAAAAAAACAATACTAAAACTTGGTAAAAATTTAATTTTGACTCAAATAGCTTTTCAAAAAATTAAGAATATTGTATTCAAACTTTTTATGTCCCAGAAAATATCGTTTTCGATTTCAGAAGTTTTTTAATAAAAATCCAACAGTCCGTCATAAAAAAAACCTACACAATTTTAGAGAAGACAAATCAACAGACGGGATGGGAAGTTATCAGTGTGGGTCACATCCCAGCCACTTTTTTTCTTAATATATGTGTGTACATAAGTATTTAAATAGATTTGGTTGTATTTCTGTTCCTCTCTATGAAAACATAAAAAATGGCAACCCATATTTTTGATACAACAAAAGGGTTTATTCCTTTTTATACTTTTACAAAACCAATACATAATCCCTTATAATTTTGATTGTATCCCAAGAATTAACTAAACGTATAAAACTACATTAATTGTTCATTCTAACAAGAATAACACAACTCATATAGGGGATGAAAGAAAAATAGAAATTTCATCATAAGTTTGAGTTCAAACAATTTCAAACTTCCTAATAATAGAAATTCATGTACCTACTGAAAATGCCTCGAATGCACATCTGCCTCATTCTATAAATGATGCGTCCTTTTTTGATTATAAGATGGGGTGATGATGAGTTTCTAACGTTGTTGAAGTGATAATAGAACATTTAAATAAAAACCGTTACAAGCTCATAAAGAAAAAATAAGATACAAAATATCCTTACTTCAAAAAATAGAAATAAGGACATGGCTTTTGCTAACTGTCATCAATATTGACAGCCATAGGCCAAATTTAAAATTATTAAACTTACATTAAATAAAAATCAATCAAATACAACATGTACTATGTACATATGTTTTTAGGTATACGAGTATTCTAAGAAAATTTTGTTTTCTATATAAAAGTAACTTGTCGGTCTTAGGGAATTAAGGATATTTTTTGTATTAATAAGGTTATTTGAATATAAGGATATACTTTTCCTAGTAATGAGGTCGGATATCTATTCAAATACCAAACACAATGAATTGACATAATTTCCTTTAGAGATTCATATAGAATTCCTTGGAAGGCTCCAAAGGACAAATGTGAAAAATTTAATTTTATAGAAGCTGACCTCTAGAGCCCCAAACCAATAATTTTCATACATTTTTATCATCGAAAAGGTATAAATCAATAATGTATAGTAAAAAATAGGTATACGCCCCAGTCTAACACTATTTTATCAACCTAATAAAAACATGGAAACAAAATTGTGTTTATGGGTTTGTATTTTATACTTTTCTTGATAATTTTGCTTAAAAGTTAAAACCTTAAAATTTTTAACGATTTTTTTCATGTAGGTATCTTATTTTTAACTGCGAAATTATTTAGCAGGAAAAAATGGTTAACTTTGGTTGAAAGTTGAGATTTCGTCCTTTGTTTTTAAATACTTAGTTTATTTTATCGTTATCAAATTGTACTATTTTTTTATGTTTGATATATTGAAAATAAATATTTTTACTGTTCAGAATCTAAAAACATAAGGTTATGGGCCTTATCACAATCTACATACAAAATAATAAGGACATTTTTATTGAGAAAAGATGTCTGAAATGAAATTCAGTATTGAAAAGCTTCGTGGACGCAAAAATCTTGAAAACTGGAAATTTTCCGTTGAAGCTTATTTCCAAATGAAAGGACTTAAGAAGGTTGTTTCTGATGGTAGTGAGACGGAGAAGGATGCAATGAAGCTCTTAAAAGCAAAATTGGAGCTTTTATTGCTTGTTGAAAGATCCATTTATCCTCGCTTCTATGACGTCAAGAAAAAAAAGTATTAATTAGTCGAGACGCAGTTTTCCATGAGATAATTTTTCCAAAAGATGGTGAGACAAACGATACATCTTATTGTGATATTTTTACAGGATATGATTAAGTGACGAATGAAGACGAAATTCCATCAGTGAATTCAAGCAATGAAATACCAATCGAAATAAGTGACGAAACGGCAAGTGAAAGCAGTTTTTTGGATGCCCAAGATGATTTCATTGTTGAAAAATCTTCAGAAGGAATCATTTCTGAGAGAGGAATAAGACAATCTACCAGAATAAGAAATTCACCTGAAAGATACGGTACTTGCCAAACGTGGTAGGATGGGCTGTACTGTACCGTTTCTGGCGAGTTCATCTGCCTTACAGTTACCTGGAATGTCTCTATGGCCCAGCACCCAGCGAAGGTGAATATTAAACTGTTGCGCCATCTCCATTAGAGATGATCGACAGTTATGGACTGTTATAGAGTTTGTAGAGACAGAGTCCAGAGATTTAATAGCGGCCTGGCTGTCAGAGAAAATACGGATATCAGATGTTGATATCACGTTTTCTTTGAGCCAAGACAAGACTACCTTAATCGCCAAAAATTCCGCCTGGAACACGCTACAATGATTGGAAAGGCGGAATGAGAGACTTAATTTCAGTCGTTCAGAGTACCACCTCCACCAACCCTTTCTTTGGTTTTTGAGCCATCTGTGTAAAAATGGATTCACTCGTCCTCCAAGAATGTCCTATCCTCCCAAAAAGATCTGGTAGGTATAGAAATCTGGAAGTTTCTGTCGAATTGTAGTTGGGGGATGGTGTAGTCTGTGTGATTTGGAATTGATTCTAAGTACCTTAGAATTATGGAGTGGCCAATGTTGTTGTTAGTCCACTGCGACGAAGCATTGAGGCGAATAGCAGAGCTTGCAGCTATTTGTTTGCTAAATATGTCAAGAGGTGTAAGGTAGAGCAAGGTGTCCAGTGCCGCAGACGGGGTCGTGCGCAGCGATCCGTTTATACATAAGCAGACTGAACGTTGGACTTTATTTAACTTATCCCTGTTTATACCTTTCTCTAAAGCAGTCCACCATACTGCCACACCGTAAATTAAAACCGGTCTGATTACCGATGTATATAGCCAATGCGTGATTCTAGGTTGTAAACCCCATTTATTACCAATAGCTTTTTTGCAAGAAAAAAGAGCTACAGTAGCTTTTTTGACTCTTTCCTGTACGTTGCGTTTCCAATTTAGTTTTTTGTCTAAGACAAGACCTAGGTATTTAGCCTCGTCTGAGAAATTTAATTGGATTCCTTTAATAGAAGGAGGGTTGTCAAATGGAATTTTGTATCTCCTCGAAAATAAGACCAGATCGGTTTGGTGTGGGTCAACACCCAGTCCACACCGATCAGCCCAAAGTATTAGTCTGTCTAAGGCATTTTGTAAGAGTTCTTTTAGGATATTAAGATGCTTTCCTGAAACTGCTATAGCAACGTCGTCCGCATAGGCTATCACTCTGAAACCCCCCGCATCCAGATTAGTTAGGACTTCATTCACCACTAGGTTCCAGAGGAGAGGGGATAGAACACCACCTTGCGGTGTCCCTCTACTAACGAATCGTCTGCTAGAAGAGTTGCCCAGTTTTGAGTTAATTATTCTGCTAGTAAGCATTAAATGAATTAACTCCCGAAGCGAACTCTCTAAATTTAGAGATGTCAGTGCAGATGTGATTGCAGATGTGTCCACGTTGTTAAAGGCACCTTCGATGTCAAGGAAAGCAACCATAGTGAACTCTTTATGATGGAGGGAATATTCGATGGTGCGTACTAAAGTGTGTAACGCTGTTTCCACCGATTTACCTTTACAGTAGGCATGTTGAGACGAAGACAGAAGTCTTGTATCGAAACGTGCCCTTTAATGGATATCATTCAATCTTTCCAGGGTTTTAAGAAGGAATGATGATAGACTTATAGGTCGTAGATCTTTAGGATTGACTTGGGAGCATTTACCTGCTTTAGGTAAAAAACAACTTTAACTTCTCTCCATGCCGATGGAACATGGACCAGGTAAATATCAGAAGCCTTTTGTAATTCATTGGTATAAAAGTATAAAAATCTAGTAGGGGTGTTAAAAGTTGAGATTTGATACTTTGTTTTTAAATACTAGCTTTTATCGTTATCAAATTGTACTAATTTTTATATGTTTGATTGGGTTTGATCAATGGGCAGTATTTCTTCAACGACGATGCCAGCCGCAACGTTAGTGTGAACTGCGAGCGATACCATGAGAATAAAGAAAACTTTATTAAGCGAAACCTGTTCTAATATTATCAAGCTAAACAGCTTGTTTGCTTGTTTGTTTGTTTGTTTGTTTGTTTGTTTGTTTGCTTGTTTGTTTGAACGCGAAAATCTCAGTGTTAGATAATCTATTTATTGATATTATAGGCTATAGCCTTTATTACATCTCGATAAGACTAGTTTGAGCGGAGCGCCAATAAAGAATCTCTCAAAATCGGGTATTTGTTTCACTTTTAAAAGTTCAACTGCATGCACTACGCTGTGGAAGTGGTTAAAGTTGTGCTAAAATAATGTATGACTAAATTGTTCCCTTTATCAGTTTAACAAAAAATATCCGAGGCAGCATATGTCTATCTATTAAAGTTGGCTCACTTCAACCTCAGTATAAGAGGCGAGTTCTGTTAGTTCGTCACCTAGATCGAGCGATTTAACGGCTATAGGGTCTTTTTTTGGGTCTATGTCTTTAGCAATAAGCCTGCTGCTTTAAAAACAGTGAAACATTTATTCGTGAGCTACTGGCTGCTATGTTTGAAAGAGTATCCTAAAATAGGACTTACCCGAGGGACCATTTGGCATTTGCGTAGAACAATTAAAAAAAATTTAAGTCAAAAAATGATTTCATGTAGTTTTCTAAAAGTCATCGTATTTTTTTTAGCTCTTAAAAAATAACTCGATCGTAGAAAAAATAGGTGTCTATAGTAGACTTTTTTCCCATAAATGCAATATACGTTTGAGGCACTTGAAACCAATAAAGAACACATATTAGTCTCCAACTCTGTATCAGTAAAAAAAGAGTCTGAAAATATCGAGGTAACTACTATAGGAAGGTAGAAACATATCGGAAGCAAAACAAAAAAAAAACAAATTTTCCAACGAAAAATAGTTTGTCGCCCTATCATTTAAGCCGCTTCAAAAGTGCCACACTCCATAGCCCATATATGTAAGCATGTAGGTATACCGATACCATACCTATTTCCAGCTACTGAAGCTACCCTCAAAATCTACTTACCTATCTTAATAATTTATATGTCTATACGCACAATATTCCTCTGTCCTTACATAGGAACCATCTGCTCTCTTTTAAGGATATGATGGCAGGATCCAGTCTAGCGTGGAGGTGTTTTGTGAGTGGTATTGGTGTAGGCATGGACTTGAGTATAGTCTGGCAGTCGAAAACACTGTAACTGTGAAGAGGGAAAGGACTCTTTTCTTTTTTGTTGTTGTTGTTCTTGTTGTTGACGTTGGAAAAACTCGTATAAATGATAGTGTCGCGTGCCGTATGTTTTTATTACGTTTATAGGTATAGAATTGGTCCTTATGCTGTTGAAACATACATACATATATACTCTATCTAGGTAGGTTATGTTTACAATTCGTGCGGGTGCTTATAATGTCCTAAGGATGTTATGAGCAGCGAGTGAGAGTGTGACTTTATTTAACATATTTACTTTTATATAGGTACCTATATGGAAAGTCCTTCATCAGCTGGGAGTTTCATTTCCGTTTCATAAAATTTATACCATGATAGAAACGTATATTGTAGGAGTATATCTCTCTAATAAATTTAAAATGATGTTAAAATAAGCAAAGACGTGAATATATGTAATGTATACAGATTTGACGTGAAATTAAAATGAAATTGCTAACAATAATAAATGAGTTTTAAAATTTATATTGTTAAGTTATAATGTCTGGTAGAAAAATTTAAAAAAGATCTTTTTTGAGTACCGTCAAACCCGAATAGCTGCCTCACCTTGTGCCTTCGGATTTTTTAGAAGTTTTATACTTATGTGGTTTAGGCAATTATAAAAAACCCGTTTAAGTGCATATTTTTACTTATGTCTTTATATTAAATGACAGAGAAATAAAAACAAATTATTAATAAATATTTTTGTATACAAACTAATGGTATAATAACTGGTAGTCTACATACCCTTGTAGTACGGGTCCGACAAAAAAAAACCTACCGTATTTTTAGACGTTTATATTAAAACCTTTTTAAAGATAAAATGGTATTTTGGGTATAGATAGATAGAGGTCTACTTTTTAGTTTGTAGTAATGATAATGGTGTGGCCATTATGTGACAGTTTGATGTGCTGTTGCTGAATTTGGTGTGTTAGGTCCGTATTTTTTCGAAGAAAATGGGCAAAAAGTTACAGTAAATGCGGATCGCTACTGTCACGTGATTGAGACCTTCCTCCTAGTTCCAATTTAAAAAATTCAATAAAATTTTTCTGTTAGATTGTTTATTTATTTGTCATTGTCTTTTAAAATATGGGAGATCCTTTTGCCGGACCCTGTATATTAGGAGAATAATAATTTTAAGAAAAAAGAAGTTTTTTCTTTTTTCAGATATTTTTAAATGTGTACTTACAAGCGAAAAGTTTTTCAAGATGATTATCCGGGTTTTACTGTACTGCAAAAAATTAAATGTAGGTATATGTATGAGACAATAATTTAAAGAACTATCGGTCCTTAATTATCAAATGCTATACGTCATTCAACAAATGATCTTCCGCTTACACTCTTTTGAAATTATAGTTATTCCGATTAAAGGGTGAGTGAAATACAAATATATTTTTTGAAAATGCAATAAAATCGACAAAACTTTTTCAATTATTTGTTGTTTTATTACAGAATTCGGTAAGGTCAAAATCCTGTATGACAAAGTTCTATATTTTAGAATTCTGGTTGGACAAAATTGTGTATTTGAAATGCTGTAAGTTGTCCTTATAAGAAAAATTGTTTTGAGATTGTAAATCAAAAATTCATCTTTTGTATTTTATTGAATTCTGTTACATTTGCTCTAATTTTCAAAAAAAAAAAACAACAATACTTTGATTCAATTGCTGACTTTTTCTACTAATAGCAGAACTTTCAAAAACACCCTTTGTAACGATAAAGTATTGTGGGAAGAACAGAAGGTACATTATTATGACTAATTTATTTATTTTTATCTTTCAAGTAACATATCTTGATGAAGACTGCATTTAAATCAAATAAAAAGCGGCTGGGATGCGACCCACACTAATAACTTCCCATCCCGTCTGTCGATTTGTCTTGCTTAAAAGTTTGAAAATTTTAAATAAAATTTTAAAAAAGTTGTCAGATGAATTTTTCTTGAAAATTTACAATTACCAACAACATTTTTCATATAAAATAAGAAATAGTTTAGATTGAAAATCTAATTTTGGTAAATAGATTTTTAGTTAAAAACAAATTTTTACTTTTTTAATTAAGTAGCATTTCTTAAATTTTTACAAATTGGATGAATGAAATTAATTTGAGAGACATCAAGAACAAAACATCAATTTTTACCAAATTTGCGTACTGTTTTTTGAAGATTTTATTTTTGTTTGAAGAAACGAACTGTTGAATTTTTATTAAAAAAACTACTGAATATGGAAAACAATACTTTCTGTGAAATACAAAAGTTTGAAGACAATATTTTTAATTTTTGAAAAAATTTTTAGTACTGTTTTTTTTTGATAGGTTTTTATTTTATTTATAAAAAAACTGTCAATTAGATTTTTTTCAAAACTTTTCCGGATGTTGAAAACAATATTTCTTTTAAGTTCAAATTAGTTGAAAGCCATAGTCTCAATTTTTAAAAAGATATTTAGTAGAGAATCAATTTTTACAAACTTTTATTATTTTTTGTATTCAAGTTCATATACAGAAACCTTGAATAAGAGATCGTCAATTTTATATTAAGTTGCCTTTAAATTCCCAAGACTAGCTTTCAATTACGTCTTTTTTGACACACATAAATAGTGAACATTGAGGTGATTTTTGCTTACGACATATAGGAACTATATGGCAAGTATTGCATTAGTAAAGAAATTCGAACTTGAGCTTTTAATCGAAAAGTCGAAAAAAGTGAGTGCTCCGATTCCGTCCGTCTGTCTGTCTGTCCTAGCCCCTACATCTCGAACCCTTTTATCGATTGTTTTCAGACAGGGAAATAGAGGTTTTAAGCCGATTAGCGTAAGGCACTTTTTTCATTTTTTAATACTAAATATAACAGCAGACCCACACAAATTTGTTGGTTAAAAATCGAAAAACTGATTTTTTTTGAAATATCTGATACATTTTTTTAGAACTTTCTAAATTTTATTCTTAATTTGGCTTCTTTCTACAAGAAAAACATATTCCAGAATTTTTTCAGAAGAGTAAACTTCATAAAACCGTTATTTTGTTTCTAAGTTTTCTCAATAATGCCAATATTATTTATTTTTGTTTTGATTTTTAAAATATATTGATTTTTGTTTACAAAACACAGAAAAGGGTCAACATGTTAAATGTATATTTATAAGCACTAAACAACTGCATATCAAAAATATTTGTATTTAAAAAATGTATATGTTAAAATCAAGTTAAAAGAAACCGCTCTATTTTTGAAAGACATTAGCATTAGTCGTGCATTTTATTTTTTTCAAAATTGATTTTTTCTTTTATGCAAAAATTTTTAAGATCTCAAAAAAATAATCTACTTTTTGAAATGAATTTGCTTTGGATGCTCTAGAACTTAGATTTAAACACGAATTTCAATAATATATACGTCCAAAAACAAAACACTTTTGTTACACTAAAATGGCTAATTGAAAAACATAATGAACGTTTCATATCTATTGATATAAAAGCTTTGAATCTATTGAGTTTTGAAATGAAAAATCATCTCATTTGTTTACCTTAATTTTTTTAATTTAATTCTTAGAGAAATAATTTACTGAAATGCACCTTTTTTCTTAAATTCAAGAACCAAATATTTTCTCTCTACAATTTTTAAGTTAACGATCAAAATATTTTCTTAAATCTACGAACAAGCAGACTGATAGCGATTTTAATAATAAACTCCCGAAACTCTTCGAAAAAACTACTTAAAAAAAACTACAATTCTTCATATGAGATCCTTTCTCATTTTCTGGGTTTTTGAATCTTTATAGCGTTCTTGGCATTAATAGACATGGAAACAAGAAGAGTATATATTATTTTTGAGAACAAAACTAAGTTTGAAAACAATTTCTTATATTTCTGCGTGAAAGGCACCAAAAACGCTCTAAACTACTGTGTTTTAGTTCTTAAATATGGCATATTTAGAAAACTGTTGGAATCTTGGAATACCTTGCTGAACACAGTGCTCTTAAATAATTGTATAAATAAAGTTGTAAATGTATCCCTTGAAATGTGTAAATATCAGCCTTCTTTACAAAACAGTAAAGAACATTTTTAAACTGTGAGTAAAAACTTGTCCATATTTTAAGGGTGTGAACCCCCTCCCCCTTAATTAAAAGTCTGGATTCGCCCTTGGCAAAGGGATTACATATAATGCAACAATACTCCAGCAAAGGTCTGACAAGGGATAAATAAAGGGTTTTCAGAGTATACGGATCTTCAAAAGACTTGGAATTCCTTGAAATATAACCAAACATTGCGTTAGCTATAGAAATAACATGGTTAATTTGAAGCGAAAAAATCATTTTATAGTCAAGATATTCTCGTCTCGTTAATATTTGTTAAAAAATTATTATCAATATAACTAGCATCTTAAAAAAAGTAACAATACTGAATTTTTAATATTGAAACATTATACATTTGTAGTACCTACACCAGTTAACAATGCAATCAATTTCAATTTGAATATTTGACTGGCATCTAATGGAGGTCTTATAAAGCTTTAAATCATGAGATCATTGGCATATAACAGACACTTTGATTATAAAATATTATTTCGCAAATCATTAATTAAAATAATAAAAAGAAATGGTCTAAGGTGGTTGCCTTATGGTACACCTGCACGGAAAGAAATACATTACGAAAATTACTACGTCAGTATGGGTGTGAACGCAATACTGTACGGCTTAGAAGATTTCCATTTTACGCAAAGTTGTAAGCATAGTCAATTTGGCCATAATGAGAATAGTAACGTCGACAATAGTTATAGTCGATACGCCAATGCCAGCGTGGAAGTGTGGCCCATACTGACTTACGACATGTACAACGCTTCTAGCAGAAAAGTCTGTCCATTATTGTTATTGTAGAAATATATCGATACAGTAGTTATACCCATGCACTATTGACAGTAATCCAATAAGTGTATTGATTATCATTTGATTAAACATCACAAATTTTAACATAATATTTACTACGCAAAACTAAATATCTTTTAATCCAATCAGGGAGAACAGGTTGCAACTCAAACAGCTCAAGTTTTTTCAAAAGAAAATTTTCTTGAACGCGATCAAATGCCTTTGAAAACTCGGTGTAACTAACGTCGAATTGCCAGCGATTATCTAATCAACCAAGACAATATACAGTTTATTTTAACAATTACTTCAAATACTTTAGGGATTAATTGAAGTTAAGCAATAGCTCTATAATTTTCCACAGATCCCTTAGATCCAGATTTGTGCAGTGGAGTAATTAGAGAATTGTTCCCAGCAATTTTTGTCGCGAAGACATGTTAAAAATATATAACACGCTAAATTTGAAAAGAAGTGGTGGGAAATTTTGTTGTACTCCAAGTAAATAATGTTATGAAATACAAAATTATAAGCTTACAGTATCATACAAAATTTCGAAAAACAGTATTTTGATCCACTCCCTGCTGTTGGCCATAAGATGATCGTTTTTTTTTTTGTCAGATTGTTGGCATAATATGAGTCCTTTACAGCTACCACAGATGCAGCAATTTCATCTAATAACATAGCTTACTTACTTCTTACTTAAGGTGGCGCTACATCACTATACATGACCTAGCCATCTAAGCCGTTGGACTTTAATTCTGCTAACTAGGTCAATGTCGCTGTACAGCCCGTACAGTTCATCGTTATATCTTCTCCTAAATTCTCCATCTATGCGTACGGGACCAAAAATCACACGAAGAATTTTTCTCTCGAAGCATCCTAAGACACACTCATCTTTTTTTGACAGCGTCCAGGCCTCAGCGCCATAAATGAGAACTGGGATGATGAGTGTCTTATATATGGTGATTTTAGATGCTTGTGAGAGGACTTTACTTCTCAATTGCCTTCGAAGCAGCGATTTGCAAGAGTTATTCTTTGTTTGATTTCAGCGCTGGTGTCGTTGTCTGTATTAATAGCGGTGCCTAGGTAGACAAAGTCCTTAACTACCTCAAAGTTATAGGTGTCCATCGTGACGTTTTGTCCAAGACGTCGTTGTTCAATGTCCTTTTTTGATGACAGCATATACTTGGTTTTGGCCTCATTGACCAATAAACCCATCTCCTTCGCTTCAGTAGCAATGATCAAAAACGCTCCACTGATATCACGCTTTGATCTTCCAATTATGTCAATATCATCTGCGTATCTGAGTAATTGGATAGACCTTTGGAAGATTGTGCCTCTAGTGTTGACGGTTGAGTTTTGCACAATTCTTTCCAGAACGATGTTAAAGAAGTCGCATGACAGCGCATCGCCTTGTCTAAAACCTTTTTTGATATCAAATGCATCGGTAAGATCTTTTCCGACCTTGATAGAGCAGCGTGAATTCTCCATCGTCATTCTGCACAAACTGTTTGACAGGGATGCCAAAACTAGACATTGCTCTGTAGAGGTCTTCCCTATAGATGCTGTAATACGCGGCTTCAAAATCGATAAAGAGATGGTGGGTATCGAATTAAAGTTCCTGGGGATTTGTCAAGATCTGCCGTAGTGTGAATATTTGGTCGATAGTGAACTTTCCTGGTCTGAAGCCACCACCAATCAGCTTGTTGACGAACGGTTTCAGACGTTCACATAATACGGCAGAGAGGATCTTATACGAAATGTTAAGGAGACTGATGCCTATGTACTTTTCGCAATTAAGAGGATCTCCTTTCGTAGTTGGTAGCCTTGGGAGGTTTTTTTTACCTTTTAGTAAAATTTAAGAACCTCATTCCTGTTGTGACATCACTCTATCTCCTCGGTCACGCGCTTCTCATGCTCTCTTGTTTTCAATCTAAGAAGCCGGTGGTGTCGTGCGGGCTGCATCTCCTGATTATGCCACCAAAGATGTCTGCTCTTCCTAGCTTGGCATTAAAATCTCCTAAGACAATTTTAATGTTATAGCCAGGGCACTGCTCATATGTCTTGTCCAAGAGTTCGAAGAATAGGTCTTTGGTGTCTTCATCTTTCTCCTCTGTTGGGGCATGCGCGCATATTAGGCTTATGTTCTCGAATTAAGCCTTGATGCGGATTGTCGTGATGCGCTCGCTCACACTGTTGAAACTCAAGACTTTTTGCCTGAGCCTAGTTCCAACAACAAATCCACACCCAAATAGACGCTGTCTTTGTTCTCGGTAGCAGTCGCCGTAGTAGATATCGCAGTCTTTTAGTTTTCGGTTGCCCGGTCCATGCCATCGCACTTCTTGGGTGGCGGTAATATCTGCCTTGCAGCAGTTAAAGGCTTCCGCTAATTGTTCGGCTGCACGTGGTCTGTTAAGGGACCTAACTGTTCACGTCCAGATCCGAAGTCCGTTGTCCTTATTTCGTTTGCGTTTGTAGTCAACAGTGTATTCGTCCGTATCAGAGGCTTGTTATTGCTTCGCAACTAAAGGTATTGTTTACGTGGCCAGGAAGTCATCCCGACGGCACAACACCCAACCTGGAGGGCCAGATCCTTAGTATAAATCCAAGGAAGGGGAGCCGGATAAACCGCTCCTTACAGGCCTGGGCTCGGAATATGTCGAAGAATCCCTAGGAACTGTAGACTCCACCGTTGATTCCATCTCGAGAATTCTCCCGCTGCCGTCTGGGTAAGGAGAGGTGCCTTAGTGGATACACCTCTCCCCCCTCTCTTGTTTGCTGCCCCCAACAATTTTTCACTTGGGTTAGAACCCAATCTCCAGTTGAGGTACTAGGCACCCGATTTTCACCGCGGGGAGGTGAGAGTAGGAGTTGATAGACAGAGGTGGGTTTTGAGAAAAACCTGTGGACGCTTGTGTTCTCTTGAATGACATGTCTACCATTTGAACATCCTAAAGACATAGCTGCCGAGATAAAAGTGTACTATTCTTAGGCTCTACCTGCGAACGAATTCATTAGTCGCTTGCTTTCAATTGAGATCTTGTAAGCGAAAATCCAAGATCTTTCTTCAGAATTATCGTCACGATATTGGATAAAATGAAAATTTGTTGAAATGAGATCAGTTAGCGTTCGTAAATTGATTCTAACACTCTCGAACCCATGAGTCATATTCAATTGTCTTTGCGTATCTTAGGGGAGCAATAAGTGTTGTCTATTAGCATTTCAAAATCATGAGATTTTTTTTCAAACTTACATTCATAAGGCTCAGTGGGTACTTCATTTTTATTTTGACCAAAACTTCTTTTCATCTAATTTGGTTACCCGTTGATGTGATACTGAGGTACTATTAAAAAATTCAAGCGAAAAAGAGCTGCCAGTGTCAAAATAACCTATGATGTAAAAAGAAACCTCAAGATGGCCAAGCAAATTTTGAAGCAAAAATCAAGCGCAGGTTCAGAACAACTTGTAGAACTCTGGAGACCTTGTTTTTCAGTGCTCAGTTAACTCCGAGTTAAAACCAGAGCTAACTCACGAACACATTTTTCAGTGAGGGTTTAATCAATTATTTGTCAAGACATCTGTATATTTAATCCAAAATTAACTAAGAATATTAAAAGCGTTCAAATAACTATATACTTCTTACATACAATCTTAAAGGTAGGTAGGAATAGGTACTTACAACATGCACTGATTAAAAGCAACCATTTCATTTTCTTTTGTTCAACATTAGTATTAAAAAGCTGATATAGTAGATATTATTACCTGTATAGCTTCAAACAAGTGCACAAAATCAATGATTTATTGGATTCCTATATCTTTAAGTGCTTCGTTATATGAATTTGTGATGAAACTTATTCAATATATATCGAACATTGAATGATAAGAACAAATAAATTTAGGACAATTTTCATAAATGCTTCTATTTCCAATCAGAACAAAAAAAATACACACAAATAATTACCTTCCAATTTATTTCGAAATAAACATTCTTTTAGATAAGAAACGGATTCAAGAACTGAAGGTACTATACGTGAATCATGATATTGATAAAAAATAAGAATTTTCCTTAAACCGCAATATGAAGCCCTCCCTCTTTCACTATCAATCAGTAAACAAAAGCCCATAAAAAGGTATAGATAAATGTATGTTCAAGGAGGTGCCTTAAACCTACAAATATACGTTCAAGGCATACCAGCATGTAGATAAAAAAAAAGCAAAAACTATTTGAACAATGACACACACGACACATAAAATATACCTACAATGGAATGGTTGGAGTATCTTTGTATATAAAAAACTTCTATTTGCTTGACAATGCTAAAACACATGAATTGCACCCTTGATACTTGCTGATAAAAATAAGTACGTAAATTCATTACAATGAAACCCTTATATCAATCAAATCCACTTATACAACGTAATAAGTGAATTTAATTTGAAGCTTTTCGCTCACGCGAGCCAAATTTTTCCCCAGAATATAATCCTTGACACATCCTATCCTACAACCAAAGCCCCCCTGTAGTTGTTCCATCAGACGCACCATCCCATGGCATTCCCATCAACATTTTAGGTTAGGTACCCTGCTGAAATGAAAGAACTCCATATAGATTCTCATCTCTGGAATGATTGTTTGGATGGTTGGACCCATAAACATAAAGCACACAATTTATCCTCACATATTACCTAATCCGACAACAATAGTAGCTTAGCTATAAATTACTTAGCTCCATTGTGTGCTTTTTGGTGCCATACAATATGCTGAAGATTATGGAGACAGCTAGCTGGAGAGCGAGACTTGATGCTCCACCATCACCATCGCACCATCTAAGCGAAAAATGACGACGAACCTAGCCATTGCCATCAGCAGGGCCATAGGGATATTCTTGTATAGTAGATATTCCGTTTTCGAGGACCAAATAAGTATCCAGATAGGTAAGGTATATACCTCCAGTTGCTTTAAATGATGCAATGCAACGTAATCGGAAATGAGCAAAAGAGGTTTTATTTTCTTTTCTGCTAAAATGTTATCTCATATGCCACCACAATGCACAACATACAACATACAACACACAGCACACACGCCAAAGGCCATAAGGGATTGGGAAGGGAACATCAAACACAAAAGGACGAAAGAACGTCTACGTCAGGGAATCCCAATAATTTTCGATGAAATTCCTGTAGGGAGAGAATAGGTATGGTTCTGATGCCCCTGCTACCGGTGCCGGTACCGGTACCGGTACTCATATAAAACAGGAATTTCTATTATCCATCTATCGTCGTGTGAGTAGAAGACGTTGCTTAAAGTCTAAGAACCTTCTTTTGGTGAAACTGGAACCCAAGAATGTGAAGATACTATCGACAATGTTAAAGTTGAAATAAGTAAGTATACGCTGCCACCGTTAGTCTTCCTCGTCATATTCATCGTCGTCGTCGATCAGGAACTAAAAAAAAAAAAACGAAATAAAATAAAACCGAAACCGAAGGGCAGATGTTTCTTGGCAGAAGTCAAAAGTTGCTTCTTTTCTGTGGTGAGACGTTTCGGAATAGTTAATTGGACCAACCCTGATATGAACATTGAAGATGAGTATGAGCAAGAGTAGAGTAGGTATAGATTGAAGATTGGACACATTGTAAGTGAATACTGCTAAATAAAATGCTGGTTAGGCAACCATAGGTATAGTTCCTCTACCATACTCATGTCAAAACTTTAGTTTATATACGAGAATAGTCTCTTGTTCGTCTTTGGCGGAGGTAGGTATTTTATACAATATAATTAATAGGGGCTTTGTGAAAGGTGTGTCGTCTTGCCTGATGCCTATTCCGGAACTACTCGGTTAACTGTGTGCATTGTTGTCGCATGACAATGAACACCTTTGTTCCATATTGATATTGGCGGTATTTTGTTGTTGGTTTGTTTGTTGCTTGCAAAACCTAAGGTCTACTCTAAACTGAAAGTAATGTTCACAACAAAAACAAAAAATAATCCTAGATAGGTATCACCATCTGAGATGATTCGAGAAGATAAGATTGTATTCTTCATACAAAAAAATGATAAAGTATAAATCATGACACCTTACTTTTTTATTATCATATAGATCGCCACCTTAATTAACGGGTGTTTTTTTAAAGGTGTATAACTTTCAATTGTCAACACTGTTTTGAACGATAGCCATTTTGTCAGCTATCTAGTGATTTATTCTTGGTTTGGTATAGAATTTCAACACGAATAACATGACGCCTCACATTTTGAAATGCGATTAGCGCGAATTTGCTTTATCAATGAAGCTTACAGTATTTTTTTAGTGACCATAATTCTCAAGTTCTTGTGGAGGCACTGTTATCCACAAATTCTATGCCTTAGCGGAATTATTGGTCCGCGCAGTTCTTTAAAAACGATACTAGAGCAGAACCTTACAGACAATGGTGACCGCTATAGACCTATACTATACGCTATACTTTCTCGTCCATCAATTGAACAACCATCATGTGTAAGAGCTATGATTTCAACAAGACGGCGCAACATTTCACTCAGTTCGTGCCACAATTATTTACGTATTTTGAAGGAAAGTTTTGGTAACAGCATAGTTTAACGTAATGTTAAATAATGAAGCAAAAAGATTATTATCTTTTGAATAAAGTACATTTCATGGCAATTTGTATGACTTATTCAGTTTAGAAGTTCTATACCCTTAAAAAAACACCCTTTATTTATAAGAGATACATTATGCTTCTTTTCAAAAATGTAGTTCGCAGCTTTTCGTTATCAAAAATTTGATATGAAATCAATTTAGAATCTTTCGATTTTCGGATTGGTTTTAAATATTATATTTGCACCACATTGAAAAAGTGATCATTTAAACTCTTCAAAAAATGATACTCCAGAATCTAAAGGGTTCAAGGGTTTTCAATTTACAAGTTTTAACAAAATGTTCATCAGAATAAGTCTAAAAAATTGAAGATAGGTTTATAGAAATGAAGCAAACAAACCTTAAATTGTGGAAAGAACCTATAATTAATTTGAAACGTCAGAAAACATAAGCTCCCGATTTTAACTCGTTTAATTTAACAAAGGTTGAGGTCAATGTTTTCTATTATTCACGAGATATAGAAAACCGAACATCTAGTTTTACCAATTTTGCGTTCTATTTTTTTGTGAAAAATCTGACTGTTAGATTTTTATTAAAAAAAAAGTACTGAATGTTGAAAAAAATATTTTTTATAAAATAAAACTAATTTGAAGCCTTTATCTTAAGTTTTTGAAAAGATGTTAGGTATTTCTTTTTTGTTAAAAAACTGTCAATTTTTTGTAAAAAAAACTATCAATTCGATTACTTTCAAAATTGACTGAATGTTGGAAACAATATTTCACATAAGATAAAATTAGTTTAAAGCCAATGTCTCAAAGTTCTGAAAGTAATTTGAGTCGAAAATCATTTTTTATTAACTTTCATAATTTTTTTTTGGTTTTTATTTTTTATAAAAAAACTGTCAATTTGATTTTTCTCAAAATGTAACCCAATGTTAAAAACGTTATTCTTTGTTCCACAAAATATTTTGGAGATAAAATTATTTTTTATTCGTAAAATTTTCGAGATTACAATTTTTTTTCAGTTGTTTTGATTTATAAAAAAAAACCGTATTTTGATTTTTTTCCAAAAATAAACTTGGTATCACGTTATAATATATAATACACAATTCCATTCAAGTCTGTAGCGTTATTGGTTCATGAGATATTAAGGGTTAACCAGGTTAGGCAATGGTAAAAAAAAAACAATAATTTTTCTTGAGATCTCTTTTTGCATCCTTCTGCATTATTATCTGTACAACAAAATTTAGTTCAAGTCGATCTTTTTTCTGGTTCTTGAGCTATGGACGACGAAAAAAAAGTCGCGAACGTACGGACGTAAAGCCTTCAGATATCTCTCTAAAAATCTTTTATTTCGACTCTAGGGACTTTGAAACGTCGAGAAATGTCAACATTTTCAATTCGACAAATCGGAGCCACTACAATAACTTCCTATGGGAAGTTAACAATGAAACGTTGAGGACTTTTCAACAAACACTCTTGGAATTTCCAATCTCCAATGCCACAATTCAGCTTATTAACTTTATCTCTGAATTGAATATGAGCCTCTTTACTGATGAAAATCTGGACAACTTTGACTATGAAAGACCCAATAACCGAAGATCCAACGTTGGTAATGATCGACAGCCTTTATTTCTTGCATAAACTGAACCTTAGCCTTCAATGCCTTGAGACCAAAAGTATCACATCGTTGTGGTAATATTTTTGAAGCGTGTACCGCATTATTTTTAGTAATATCGATATTTTTACCTCTCAAATAAAGCCTACATAAGATAACAATCTCAGAAATGAAACCTACATACGTTCATACCAAACTTCTTATACGAAAACACTTTAAAAGCTTAATAAAAATGATTTATTAAGTTTTTGATTTTAATTTACTTCATTAAAAACTTGTTTTGCTTTTTTAAATATGTATTGTTTTTGAAATTATCAAAAGCGATACAAATTAAATTTGTTTAAAAGAACGTTTATTGACTTGAATTCCAAAATTCCGCTTAGTTTTCGAAACAAAATATTTAAAAGTGACAAGTTTGACCAACTACAACAAATATCTGAATTAAGAAGGATTTTTAATTCTACACATGTTTAGATGAGATTAAAAACCGTTTTACTTCTTAAGCTTGGATATCTGAACTCCGAGTCTTTTCAGCAAATTCTAATCCAAATATTGTATACAAACTTTAATTTAATCTTTGTAATATAAAACCTAGTTTGTATATACAAAGATTTTATTTGAAATGCATTTGAGCATTATGGCTGAAACACAAACACGCTTCAGCTTCGGCTTCGCCTGACGTTTACGAGTTCAGCCATAGGAATTCAATGTATTCTATCACAATAGAGCTTCGACCTCACGTTTCGTTTGACAATCGTAAGGAAAAGAACGTAATGTAATGTAATGTGACTCCAAACGGAGGCTCTAGTTCAATTATTTGAACATTTGCTTTGTCTGACAGCTCAACAGCTGTAAAAAAAATGTCTTTGGAGGGATGAAATAATAGAAATGTCATTCAAAGCAACCTCGAAGCAAGCCCACCGTAACGCAGACGAAGCCGAAGCTGAAGTGTGTTTGTGATTTAGCCATAAAGCCGTCACGAATTGACATTTGCGATTTTTAGAGCAACTAACGTATCCCGCAATTTTGGTTATTTTCATGTTTTTCAAATTTTAACTGCCATAAAATTTGAACCACACCTAAACGTCAAGTATTTTTTCTGAAATTCATTTGATATTTGTCAATTTTAGACCAATACAATTTCAGTCATGAAAAGATACAACGTCAAGCAACGCGATAAAGTTATTCAGACTTATTACGAAAATGGGCGTTCAAATTAAAATGCATATAGTGAACTTCGTGCTTTTTTCGGTCAATCTAATCGTCCAAATGTACGTCGTAATCGAAAAAATTGTGCAAAATTTGACCAAACCAACCAGGTAGTACCCGCAGCGTGATGGTAAGTGCGTTGGACTGTCATGCAAGGGGTCTTGGGTTCAATTTCTGCCTATGCTAACTAACTTTTTTCACGGGTACTGTCTCTTGCGATGAATTGACAAATCCTCTAAGAGTAATTCTTGTCATGAAAAGGTGCTTTCTCTAATTAGCCGTTCGGATTCGGCATATAAACTGTAGGTCCCTTCTAACCCTGACAACATTACTCGCACGCAGGAATGGTTGAGAGTTCTAAGTTACTAGACCCTGGTTCTTCATGGAGAAGTGGAAACAGAAGGTTTAATTGACTCAAGAACTAAAGCCTTTATTTCCAAAATGAAGGAGGTCAGGTAGCTATACTGTGAATGGTGTTGCTATTGTCAAATGATAACGAACTTCTTATTTCCCGAATTGAATGATATGGATGTGGACGATATGTGGTTTTAACAGGACACTGCCACTTAAAACTCAGCTAACGAAACAATGGCTCTTTTGATTCAATGGACGTGTAATCTCACGAGGTGACGATGTCAATTGGCGGTCAAGATCATGTGATTTGACACCGTTGGACTTTCTTTGGGGTTATTTTAAAGAGAAGGTATAAACACTACATTTTTCAAAATTAAAAAAGCTGAGTATTCAGTTAATTTTAGCTTTTTTGTTGTAAATTAGTTTCGGAAAAAAAATTTTAGCTCGTCAATTTTTTGAAAAAGTGGTACGTAGTGCTAGGTTGATGTCAAGTTAGCACCACACTTTTTGATTTTGTTAAAACTTAGTTCGCAATTAGTTAACAATTGGTTGTGGAAAGAAAAAAACTATAAACATTTTTTTTACTTTAATTTTTTTTTAAAAGGGGGTATGTAGTGCTTACTTGACACCGTGAGCCCAGGCATAAAACAAGGATATTCAAAAATGTAACGATACAATTAAGTGTAGTTTTTTTGTTTAAAATTAGTTGTGGAAAGAAAAAAATTCCCATATTTTATTTTACTTTCATTATTTTAAAAAAGCGGGTATTTAGTGAGTGCGTGAAGTTAGCCTCCCTTTTTCGATTTTCCTATTTTGGAAAGTTGTTTCGGGTTGTTCTGCATTGTTTCGAAGTTTTTTTTTGAAAAATACCCAAAAATGGGGATCTTAGACCCGAAAAACTGTTTTTGACCTAGCCCCCCTTTTTCTAAAATCGATTTTTTGAAAATAATTCCAGGTTGTTTTAAACATTGTTCCAAAATTGGACCTCTATTATCAAAGTTTTAAAAGGTAAAGACAAAATTTGAAAAAAATGCTAACTTTTTATATTTTTTTAGATTCTAAAAAGTGTTCTTACCATTGTTCCAAAAACTAAGAGTCGTGAAATGTAAATTTTAAAAGATATTGCCCCCGAATTTTTTTTCAAAAGTGCAAAATACGTCTCTTAATTTTTTTTAAAGCATACACTTTAATTAAATATAAATAAGCACATGTACATCAACCAAAACTTGGCTTATAAACTTTTATTTACGATGATGATCTACATTTCAAAAATAATCTCGATGCCTTTTAATTTTGTAAACGTGTTTTTAGCTCCCCTTTTTAAGATATCAAAAATTCCAAAAATGTTCCAAGTTAAATTTCCCCCAGTTGTGTCCAAATTTCCTCCAAAACCATAAGCAAATACATGTACATAGCTTAAGGCTAACAAAAACGAAAAAAAAATTGTTTTCCCTCCTTAGTGCCCCCTTTGAAATCTGTATTCTTTCAGCAAAACCAAAAGGTCTTTTAGATTCCGACTCTCTGAAATAAATAACGATTATGCCTATATTCAAAAATTAGTGCTAACTTGACAGTCGCAAATATTTTGTATTTTATTCAAAATCTACATCGGCCCTTAAAACTTAATCACCCCTTATGTGTTTCTTCATCTTACACGCCTGGCATTTGCTGTGATCTGGATTCAATCACAACGTTAGATGTTTTGCTTCGAGGTCGTTGTCCTCAGTTGACAATTCGGAAACCGACCATCTTCTTTACGAAAACCTTTACACAACTTTAGAGCTCTGAACGTATTGACTAAAAACACGACACATTTTCTTGAGCTTGACAGTTCAAACTCAATTCGGAAATAAAAAATAAAAACTCCTATTGATCTTGATAGTCAAATTCGTCAACCTCAACTTAATCAGCCTATCGGTACCTATGTTTGCCTATCATGACAAATACATAGTCATAAAAACTGAATGAATTCTGAATTTTAGTGTAATGGGCTGCCCTTTGTATAATTCTCATAATTGCCATGAGTCACTAAAAGTCAAACCAAGCCACCTGAATGATATAAAAATGAATCTGACTTGTGTTGGGAACGTGAACCATAAGTATACAGATGTTCTGTTCATGCTTCGGAACTAAAGGTAAGTGAGGTGTGTATAGTGTAAATTAGGTATAGTGTTACTCTTACCTGGTGCGGTGAATTATTTTATCAAACATCCGATCAAACCACATAAAGTGAAAAACCTTTGTTTGCCTTGAATTCTGCTCCAAATATAATGTCTCATCGTAAGTTCATCAGAAATATGAATCCAATGATGCGAGTCATCGTGCGTTTTTTGATAAATGTTGGTATGCAAAACAATATGGGTTGGTGGGTTAAATTTGTTTATCACAAAAAAAGATGCAGACAAATTCTATAAACAGGAAGTTAAGTTTTCAGATGGATATGGATATCACAAACCAGAGCAGACATTATCATCGAATAAATAAAGCAAAGTTTGTGTATGTATATTAATATTTTATTATAATTGTTAATATGTATCTTCCTTAACCATCTACTAACCTAAGTTGTTTGTGTTAAAAGTTAGTATAATGAAAATGATATAGTTCTTAATTCTAGTTCTTAATTTGATGATTTATAAGAGGGGTGATTTAAAAGTTAAAACAAATTCCCATTTATGAAAGTGCGTCACCATCATAATCACATAATATGTATGTTTAATAGACTCCTTACATTGACGACACCTTGGTAAACACTTTAAATATGAAATAAGTGTTGCCAGAGTTTAAAATTATTTTCTAGAAAAAATCTAAGAAATTTATTACATTCGTCTCTAAAATGGGAACTAAGGAAAATGAAAATCGCAATTCTTAAGAAAATATAAATGTCAAAACTAAAATACTTGATCATTTTTGATTTTTTAACTGTCAAACTTTGTAATTTATTTTATGTCAAAAAAACGCGCAATTCATCCCAAGACACAACTCATCCTAGGACATTTCATCCCGCAAGTGAAATATACTTGTAAGCGTACTTAACGAAAACAATTGTTTGTGTATTCAACTATTTCGTCCAAAGCTTTTTTGTTTGGATAGCCTTATTTTAATTTCATATTAGAAGAACCAGGATGGAAAGTAAATTATCTGAAGATAAGAAAGAGGAAGAATATGTATGCTGAAATTGTAAAGCGATCGCCTATTTGTTATGTAGTTAGGTAGGTATCTAAAACGAACATAGAATGGTTCCCTTGATGTGCTCAGCTTTATGCAGATATATAGATAATGACATGTTTATTTATGATGATAGTAAAAGAATGTTATTGGTATGTAGAAGGTGCCTACTACAATCCAATCACATTCTTCTTTCCTACAAGCTTTCAGCGCAAACATGGAGTTATTACGTTAATACGTTCAGCTTATTTTTTTCGTTAAAGTACAAGAAATTGCTATTCATGTGTTGGTTACAGTCAGGCTCTTGTGCGTTTTGGATTTTAGTTATGAAGTGACACGTAAGCAGTAGTTGTAGAGGTTGTACGTTTCTTTAACTAGTACTAAGTATTTATTCTTTTATATAGGCGAAGGCAAGTAAAATATGTGTGCAACAACCTTTTACCTATTTTAAAATCACATATACAAAGGTACCAAGATAATACTTCTTGATAGACACTTTAAAATAGATTTTTGATTAAATATATCGTATTCGTTAATCCGATGCAGTGGCGCTACACAGCCATAGTTGGTATTTACAATAGTTATAGTTATAAAAATACGTAAATATGTACCAAATACATTAATTTGGATAAAAGATAGGAATGTAATTAAAATTTTGTCAAAATAATTTACTTTAAATTAGTTAAAATAGTTTAAAAAAAATATTTTAAGATTCAAAATTTTACCCGAAATGCCATTTTATAAATCAAAAAATTCTTGATTTTTCAATTTTTTTTTTGAAAATAGTTAGAGCGGTTTTTTTTTAAATTTAATTTTTATATATAAAATTTTTCAATTTTGTTCTAAAAATATTTTTGGTATGCAGCTGTTTAGTGATTGTAAATATACGCTCTACGTTTGAATTTCGTTAAAAAAATGTTGACCTGTTTTTGAGATATCGAATTTTGAAAAAAAAATAAAATTTAATATTTTTTAAAAATCCAAACAATAAAAAAATGCACTTTTGATAATCAAATATTGTTAAGGCAATATAAGAGCTCATTAAAAAAATTATTAAAATCAGTTCTTAAGTTGCTGAGAAAATTAACGGTTCTATGAGCGGTACATTTCCTGGGAAATACAAAAATATGTTTTTCTTGTTAAAATTTAAAAAAAATCTATATTTTGATCTTAAAAAAAAAAATGAAAAAAAACGCCTAACGCGAACCTGCTCAAAACCTTAACTTCCAAGTTTGACCTCAATCGACCCAATGGCTTAGGCTGTAGGTGCGTGGATAGACAGAAAAAACCGACCGGATGGAATGGCGGGACCCACTTATTTCGACTTCTCTACCATTGTGATATCATGATCATGTTTGATTATCGAGTTCGAAATTTTGCACGAATGAAAAAGTAAAAAGCCACACTGATAACTTTCCATCCCGTCGGTCGATTTGTCGTGTTTAAAAGGTTTGTAGATTTACGTGTTTTGTTAAAAAAGTTGTCAGTTGAAAAAGTTTAAAAATTCCCAAAAATATTTTGCAAATGAGAAATACATTTTGATTTCAAAATCTATTTTTTGTAGACGAGATTTTTAGTCGAAAATCAATTTTTATAAATTTTAGTATCATTTCTTACAAGTTTCTATTTCTTAAAAATTATTATGTATCAAGACATCTTAACCTTCTGCATTTATAATAAATTATAGAATTTGGCTTTTAGAAAATCGAAAATTTTTAAGCCAAGAAATAAAAATTGGATAATTGAAAATAATTTAAAGTCAATAATATCTTCTATTATTCACTAGATATCAGGAACCGAACTTCAATTTTTACCAATATCGCGCACTATTTTTTTAAGATTTGAATTTTGCTTTAAAAAAAATGACTGTTTGATTTTCTAAATGTCGAAAACAATATTTTTTGTGACATAAAATTAGTTTGAAGCCAATATTTTAAATTTTTGAAAAGATGTTTGTAAATTCGATTTTTCAAAGTCTTACTGAATATTTAAGACAATATTTTTTTTAATATAAAATTAGTTTAAAGCGATAATTTCAAATTTTTGAAAAGATATTTGAGTCGAAAATCATTTTTTAACAACTTTTAGCAATGTTTTTTTTTATTTTTTTTTATTTTTATAAAAAAAACTGTCAATTCGATGTTTCTCAAAATGTTACCATATGTCAAAAACGTTATTTCTCGTAACGTAAAATTCTTTTGTAAATAAAATATTTTTATTAATATATTTTTTGTTTATAAAATATTTAAGATGACAAATAGTTTTTTTTTTTGTTTATAAAAATTGGATTTTCCTATTTGAAGTCTACTGGTTCTTGAGCTATGCACGACCAAAAAAACTTCGCGAACGTACGGACGTACAAAAGTACGTTCACACGCACGCACAGACAACTCTCTACAAGTCTCTTATTTCAACCCTAGGAACCTTGAAACGTCAAAAGTTTCAATTCGACAAATCGGACCGATTAGAATTACTTCCTATGGGAAGTTCAAAAGAAATCAAACGCTTTTTTTAAGACAACACCTAAAATATTTTATTTTAAAAAGAAGTAAAAACTAATTTAACAAAAGAAAAATTCAAACATTATGGCAACTCTGTAAAAATTTAAAAGCCAACTGAATAAGTATGTTCGTTGTTTGGAAAATTTGTTGACACTCTTTTGTTCGCACAACATAACTCCTCATGTATACACAACTAGTTTAAGCTTTATAGTTCTTAAGTTATTTTCTTAACGTAACATTAGCATAATGGAAATTAGAGGCTTTTCCCGGCTTCTACTGTGATGTTGTTTTTAGCTTTACAGCAAGTTACATTTTGTTTATATGTTATAAAAATGTACTTAAGCTTATGTATATGTATCTATTTGTTAGCTACAAGTATAGGAGAAGGTATTTATTTACAACTGGGTTTGTTGTTAAAGTTGACCTTGAACTCTAAAGGGTTGTTGGTTGTTAGTTGATAGTTGTTGGTGATGATAATAATGATGGAGATCAAAGTAGTGGAGCTTGTCGATAATAATAAAGATTATATCTAATTTTAGAACAGGTTTAATTTTAAACTTTGTCACGGTATGAAAATATGAAATTTATTTTAATTATTTGCACCTGAAACAAAAAATGTTATAGCATGAAGGTTAATATATGCACAAAGATATTAAACTTGCTGTGTTGGGTTTGCTTGATTGAGAGGTCTAGGGATTAGAAAATAGACCAATGGAATTTTACAAGATTTTGAACCTTGAAATATAGAATCAAGGTTGACTTATTTGGATCTAATGATCCTTAGCTAGAAATTGACTAGGCGACACTTTAGTATTCGCATTACCGCATTTTGTCATTCTTTTTTTCAAGATTTTGACTCTATTGACCTTGAAATAATTTCTTGATTGAAGGCATTCAAGATTCTTTTTAGAGAGCTAAACTGAGCTTGGAAGAGAGCTATTTCGTCTTGGCCGGTGATTTGAACGCAAAACATGAAGATTGGGAAAATCAACATAGTAATCCCAGAGATAATCATTTTTTTAATTTGATGAATCTTTGCAGCGTTGAATAAGGCGTTGACCTGCTGGCTACTGAAAAGCCATCGCATCTAAGAAGCGGCTTTTTTCTGGATCTTTTGAGGTACGACACCAGACTAACAGTTACAGACAAAGTGGATAATCACAGTGATCACTGGAGACTAGCTGCAGATTCCGAACAAACGCGTGGAGTTGGAGGAATACGGTGCAAAGCAATCGCCTTACCGAGAGAACTTTGTTTTAGTGACATAGCCGCACCAAACAACAGAAACCTAACAAATACAGAAATTGGCCAACATTTGCAATAGATGGATGAAACAATAAAACGAACGATGATACTGACAATATTAAAGTACAAAGAACGGGACCAAATGGACGCCTACAAAACCCGACTAAAAAAAATAAAAACTTATACAGACTACTTACAGACCCCCACCACTTGGAGCTTAGGACACTAAAGTCATCAATAAAAAATGTTAATCTGTTGATTAAGGAAAACTACAGGTTATCAATTAACAAGTACTGTGACCGCAAGATCCGGTCAGTTAATTCCAGTGGCCCTGGTATGTTACTTAAAATCAACAATATATTCTAGAAATAGAACGTTATTGACCTTCCGTGTCTGAAACTCCAAAGAACTGAAGAGGACAGAGACGTACTCAGGACAGCGCAAATAAATCCAGTAGAAGCCGACTTTGAAGATGACTTTTTCATAATTAAAGGAAAAAGTGGAGGCGGTGGGAGCTGCTTTCCAGCAAGTGTAAAAGGATGTAAGTGGTAGCTTTCGCCCCATTCACGACTTGGAAACCAAAGCCCTACTTAATCACTTTTACCTTCGAAATGATGAAACACAATGGTGATCTGAATCGCGGTTTCATGCGGTTCAATGACAATTTCTTGGCAAATGCCATAATCGGAGAGCAAACGGGACCAAGTCCATACGGTGTCAAAGGACTTTTCCAAATCAACCAGAACAGCACCTGTGCATTTTTGTTTTGATTTATTCCATTGGATATCAGAAACGAGTTTAGACGCAGCATGAATTGTGTCATGACCCGCCTTGAACCCGAACTGTTTATCCGAAATTATTTTGTTGTCCGAAGCCCACTTAGTCAGAGCCCTATTAATGATTTTTTCGAAAACTTTGCTTATGCTCGGAAGAAGACTTATCGACCGAAGATTTGACGGGTTGGAGTTGTCCTTTTCCTTCTTCGGGTCTTTACCTAAAACTGAGCAGGCTTGGCATAAGCAAGTTATTGTTGTATATACTCTATGATATGCTTAACGGTAGAAAGTTTGTTCTCAAAAGTGGCAATGTAACTTCTACCACAACATTCTTAATTAAAAATGGTCTTCAACAGGGAGCGGTGAATTCGCCGATTCTTTTCAGTGTTTACACCAGCGATCTGATAGGTAGTCTTACAACGGCAATTGCGTACGCCGTCGATCGAATTGCGTACAGAACGGACCAGGGCCAGAGGAGTCTTCGCTCTGACGAAACGGCAGCAATCGACCCAGAGTGAAGGTAATTTGCTACATGACCCTCATACGGCTAATGATCGTTTATGGTTCCTAGATGGAGACGTTTCGGGTGTTCGAGCGGCAGTGTTTACGACGCTGTACCGGTTTATATCGAAGAGCCGAATCTTCTTATGTGCATTACTGTTCAAATTGACAATTTCGTGATGAAACTCATTCGAGGTCACATTGCAAGAGCTATGTATGCGACCAACAATTTAATTTTCGGGGCTTTCTATCTGAACGACGAGTATTTTGAGAGTGCACGCTTGAGCGGCTTTATTCCACCAGAGTCATTCATCTTTTTAGACAGATGCGGTCTGATACAGGATAGATTGGCGTTTCCGTGGATACCGTGGATAGGCGACTCCTGTACAATCGGGACGTCATGGCACAAGTCGGATCAGTAGTTCTGTGTTCGAACGGCACCGACCTGATAGGGTGAAGCTGGAAAACCAGTTTTGGTGGCTTCAATCGGAGCTTGATAGTGGGTAGTCGAAATAGGGTTTTAACCCTTGTCCGGCTTAAATACTTGTTTTATAGTTTTAGGGTTTTGTTTTAAGTAGAATGGTGGCGTTGGACTGTCATGCCAGAGGTGTTGGGTTCGATCCCTGCCAATTCTATCTACAGCCTGTTGCGAGGAATTGACAAATTCTCCAAAAGTAATTCTTGTCATGAAAAGGGCTTTCTCAATTTAGCCGTTCGGATTCGGCTTAAAACTGTAGATCCCCTTCATCCCTGAGAACAGTACTCCCACACAGGACTAGTTGAGAGTTGTAAGTCACTTGGCCCTAGTTTTATTTTTATAAGGACTTGACAACTTTCAAATTAATTTGTGAGCTCTCACTATCACTTATTATCTTTCCATCATTGCCAATTTATTCAGTAAACTCTAAATTTTCTTCAAGCTAAGGAACATGAAGAAACAAAGTCCAAAGAAGTTCGGAGTCCATGACCGCGACTCAAAAAACGTTAACTCCAATTTTTGACAATAATTCTCGCCTTAGTAGTCTGCATATTTTTTGTTTGATGTTGCCGTGCTAGTAAGACAACAGGTTGATAGAAAACATCGCTGCCATTCAAGTGCCAGTAGCAAATGATCCAAATAAGAAAATCCAGTAGCAAATGATCCAAATAAGAAAATCAATTCCAATGCGTTCTCAAGAGTTGGCATCGCTAAGACCACAACTCAAGCATTGAAGCCGACGGACCATTTGAACTAGTACATTTTTCGATAAGACAAATTGTCAATTATTTATAGAAAAATCCCATACAATTTCGGAATGTATAAAAGATCAAGGTTTTTATAAGCTTTTTGGCATCTTGTTTGAACCAGAAGTCATCAAAGTACAAGACTTCACTTTCAGGCAAAAGAAGTCATTTTACATGACTTACACTTTACCAGCCTTGTAAGACTTCACTTACGGAGTCAATTAGACCGTGAAAACTAATAATCTGAGATTTTTATATAGAATTCTGCTTAGAGCATATAACTGCTGCATGACATGTTAAAACTTTAAGATCCATATCGAGTATGATGTTCGTTAAATGAGCCCTCCATATCGACAGCCATAAATTCTTTTTTCGGCGACTACGAGTGTCTCATCTCACGAACTTTAACTTGGTCAAAATGCACTATTATGATTACACAAGTTTTAAATATTTCCAAAGTTGTTCAAGCTTAAAGCGACTTATTCAATTCCACGTATGATATTGACTTTCTAAGAAGGTTTTGAGCGGGGAACAGCTGTCATTACCAAAATAATCTATATGATTTTTAAAGTTACCACTAGGTGGCTAAACATTTATATGCTCTACAAGCTATAATGATTAAGGAAATTAGGTAACACATTCTTCAAATAAATAATGTCAATTCAACTTCAATTAGATATTAAGGTGAGTAGCTAGTTGCTACCTGCATGATTTATAATTAAGTATAGATTTTGATCAAATTTATGTACCTAAACACCTAACTGAGATTATCTCTGTTTTCTGTACTATACTGTACATAGATATTGACATTGTCTTTCATTATACCCCTGAACAAGAACATTATCTCCGTCGACTTCTACTTAAAAACTTGGACTTCCATAACGCATACTTATGTATTTTATAATCGTACAAAACGAAATTTTCATATTAGAAAAGTTTTTTCAATTAAAAAACAATTAGATTTATTTTAGAATATCTATAAATAAATGTTAAACCTAGGGTCACAGACAAAACGTTATGAACTTTAAATTCATTCAGAAATTTTCACAAAATTGCAATTCAACTTAAGAAAAACAAATGGAAATTATAAAAGCAAACCAACACTGTGCTAAAATTTATAAATATGAAAGATGCTTAAAAACTAACTTGTGCATGGATCCCTAACCTACTTGCATAACCTATCTTTCAACTATCTGCAGACTGTTTGTAGTTTCATAAATTGTTTTATGCAAACAGGTATCTATATGAGTTCAGTACATGCACAGTACATAATATTGAAAATGGAAAATAGTTAATCTATTAGCAAAAATCTAACAAAAATTAAATTGAAATTCGATATCCAAGAAAAGTACACAGGAAAACCTATGGCAAGGGTGATTCAAAACTTTTCCAACGTGTTTTTAAATGTTTACAGGTACCTTAACTAACAAAAACACTTTAAAACGTTCTAATACTATTATTTTAGTGAGACTCACTTTAATGAAGAAACTGGGGATTTAAACAAAAATATTACCCATGTTTTGTTGGAAAATCTATCTAACAAAAACAATATCCGCATTATGGGTTTTCTACATTTAAACGAGTCTCACAAGTATTGTGATTTCGTTGAGTAGTTGTGCATTTGTAATCATGTGTTTTCCATTAGGGAAAAAATCAATCTGTTACTGTTCATGTTATTTAGTTTTGTTAATGGAAATGGACTAACTGGGCTTATTTTGCAAGAGAAAACAATAGAAAGGATAATTAAGTTTTGCTATGTTTCCACCAAACGTTTATCTCATTTTAGATTAAATAAATCTTTTTGGTGTTTCCACCGAGAAGATTTCAAGAAGATTTAAAAAGGATTAAGTTTGACAGCACTTTCTAAAGTACAAATAGTGTTTCGATGTTTCTTATGAAATGTTAGTGAGATAGTTTAATTCGTGTTAAAGAATGAAGAACTGAATAGTTCAGCACCACATAAGAATATGCTACTTACTCCATGAGCAATTTTTTTTTAATTTGATTAAAACAAAACTATATTTTTTTAACACAAGCATGCAAATAAACAGACCATAATGCATTATCTGTTTTTCTTCACAAATTTTGACTCAACTCCAATCTCTGACCGGAATCGGGTCGAATCAAGCTCATTTCAACTCGATTCAGGTATAAAAACAATTGATGGGAGCTTCAAGCTCACTTTAACACCACATGTTATTGTAGTAGTCTACGAACAAACCCCCTTCTTGAAGTTTTTATTTTATGTCAAAGCTGCAATTGTTAAATTAACTTTTTTTATAGGATCTCAATTTCCAGATGTTGTTCTTACCATTTCTTCTTCAAAATTGTTTATTTTATTAGTTTTAGTTTTTTGCTGAAGTCAATTATAACTTTTGATTTTCACAAAACTTTCTTCTATTTGTGTTTTTTTTTTTATTATTATTCTTATATTGTTTTTTCAGTTGTACCAATTTTTAAATGCAAAATTCTGGCTACTGCCGATGGGTTTTTCTTGGGAATTTTCTACTATACTATTTATATAATGCCAAAAAACACGGGTATTGTTGAAAATTCATACATGCCTAAAAATAAATAAATAAATTAGGTGGAGCTACGATTTGTTCGGTGCCAGGGATCAGTGTCTTGCACGAACAACCATTCCTATGTGCGAGTCATGCCAGGAATGGAGGGGACCTACAGTGTTATGTCAAAATGGCAAGGGTAATTTAAGAAAGCACTTTTCTTTACAAGAATTACACTTGAAATTCTGCAACGGGTATTCACCCGTGTAAGAAACTTTAGGTAGCACAAGAAAAGATTGAACCCAAGACTTCTAGGATGACAGTCCTATACGCACTAATTATCACGCCAAGTGACTTTTTAAATAATAAACTTTTTGGGCAGCTGTCAATTTGAAGCTGTCATCTTGTGACATTTGTCAAGTAAAAAACTACGCCATTACTTAAAAATGGAAAGACAGCTGATTGAATTATTGCATTGAAATAGTTAAAATTCGCTTTTAAAATGAATATTGACAAAAACTTAACTTTGTAAATGGGTTTTCTTCGTCAAAATTTGACATTAGATATTCCATAAGTAAAGGGCGATTTTTTAGCTATTATCTTTTTGGCAATACTGGTTTTAAACAGCTGACGCTCGTTTCGTGTTTTGGTTCACTGTCAAACATCTTTAGTTTGGTCTATAATTTAACCATAAATCGTCTTACAAACGAAAAACGCTAGCAAAATATTAAATTTTATTATAAAAACACGTGCTCTGTTAGGATAGTTCTTCGCGCGATTCTTCCATTTTATGGTGTTCAGCGACGGGGCTCATTTTTGGCTCAATGGGTACGAAAATAAGCAGAATTGTCGAGAATCGTAACGTAACTGGGAATCGTGAGCGCTGCCGTGAGATGATATTCATTTTTTTGCCCAAAATGCAAGAGCTTGACTAGCATGATATTTGGTTTTAACAAGACGGTGCCACAATCCAAACAGCATGCGCAACAATGGACTTATTGAGAGGCGAATTCGGTAAACATTTTATTTCAATTTCAGGGCCGGTCAATTGGCCGCCTAGGTCGTGCGATTTAACGTCTTTAGACTATTGGGGACTATGTTAAAGCTCATATCTATACAGACAAATCCGCTTCAATTGCCGTATTGGAATACAACATTGAATCATTTATTCGTGAGATACCGGACGAAATGTTGGAAAGAGTATGCCAACATTTGCCTAAGGGGATGGATTATTTTAGGCGTAGTCAAGGTCAACATTTACATGAAATAATCTTCAAACATTAAATTATATGGACCATACTATCAATTCAAATAAATATTTCATGTATTTTTCGGAATTTTATGCGTTTTTTTTGTAACTTTCCCATAGCTTTTAAAAAATCACCCTTTATTAATTATTATAATTAGTTCCTTGAAAGGTTTTAAAATAATCTAGATTGGTATTTTAACTAAGAAGGCTAAGTCAATATGACGAACAGTCGCATTTGGGACTCTTTAAATCCAAGACTGATACATGAAAAGCCTCTACATCATGAACATGCCACTATTTTGGGCGGTATTTGGTTTGGCGATGAAGGGCGATGTGATTGCGCCTAACATCTTTGAAAATGAAAGTGACTCAATTGTTTTGTAGACAGATTGACCATATGCAAATGAGACAAATTTCTTACTATCTCAGCCTCCAGTGTTCATGACAACTCTACAAAAGACGAGGGTAAGAATATTTTGTGTACTTTTTTGGTTCTATTTCTGGTAGTTTAAAAATTGATCTAGTACCGTGTTTTGTTGAAATTTCTGTCTTAATTTATATAAAATTAAAAATAGTATTAAGTTCTCAAAAATCTTCGAGATGTACAAAACTTTAAAATATTTTTTTTATAGATTTTGACCAAAATGAATATGTATGGAAATGTATACAACATCTTTTTCCTCTAGACTTCTAGAGTATTTGCAAACACAATATGTTTTTTATTTCAGTCCACTTTTTTTTCAAAATTTTCCCGAAAATTGCATTATAATCCTTGAAACTCAACTTTGATTGATTCCGAAACTTAGGATCAACAACAGATCGAAGAAATCGAAAACTAGCATCATGGGGTTTTTCAATAGGGACGGGTTAATTTTTATAGCTCGTAGCGGCCATATTGTTTCTTTTATCTTCTGTTGAAATATCTTCCAAAAATTGGAAAATAATTTTCACAGACGGTTCCAAAACCCAATACAGCACATCGTTTGCTTCAACCTACGAAGATGGTTCCCTTCTTTCCATTGGAATCCTAGACAATACTGTCTCTATATTCACCGCTGAAGCTACTGCGATCTTAAAGACTGCAGAGATATTAACAAAACTACAAGGCCACTTTTTGATCTGTTCGGACAGTTTGGCAGTTCTGCATGCTATTCAAAATCCCAACAACAGCACCGTCATAATTAGCAAAATAAGAGACCATCTCATTAAGTCTGCCAACAAACTAAAACTAATGTGGGTTCCCGGTCACGCTGGGATTTTTGGTAACGAACAAGCTGATAAAGCAGCAAATGCTGCTCATGTTTCCCCAGTGAAATCTGTGCATGTACTGACAAAACGTGACTTATTACGTGAAGTCAACCGTAAAATCAAAGCACATAGACTAAATGACTGGCAGAATTACCAGCATTTCTACAGTTCCATCAACATTGATAAAGCTAAACCAAGCTACCCAACCTCAACTTCAAGACAGATGAACACTACCTTTGGAAGACTACGACTAGGGCACACAGCTCTTACACATCAACACCTTCTTAAAAAAGAAAGCCATCCAACTTGTGCAGGCTGCCAAGTAATCTTGGACGTTAATCATATTCTAGGAATGTGTACATGCAAATACTTGACTTCCAACACCAGTTTATACAATACAAATCTATCAACCACCGAGATACTAGGAAACTTCGATCCAAATAACATCAGAAAAATATACAACTTTATAAACCTACACAACTTTAAAATATAACTATATAATTCTTAAAACTATAAAATAACTTTAAAAACATAAATATTTATTTCTCACTATTTATACTATTCACTTTTTACATTATCTATTAAAAAAATATACAAGCTTAGTTTTTATAAAGAGTCAGAAGCCTCAGCAGCTAAGTCTCTTAACAATATGTATTAACCTGTAAATTTTAATTTATAGTTAATAAATTTTAATAATAATAATCTTCTTTTTATCAATCACTAAGAACAGATTATCAAGGCAAATTACAATTCCGATTTTGGTTGAAAAATCATCTTTAGCAATAAGATCCAGTCTTGGATGATTACGTAGCTGAAACATCAAAAATGAAGGATTTGGGATGACACCAATCCATTCTAGATTCAAGAGTTGCCAATGCATCCAAACAAAGTTGGATTTTGATCCGATCCGTACTTCTTAGAAATGATGATGGGCAGGCCATTACCGTCAATGGCGATCGCTATAGATCGATGATCATCAACTTCTTGCGGCCTGAATTGAATAATATGGACACCGAAGTCATGCTTTGGTTTCATCAGGATGTCGCTACTGGCCATATAGCTCAAGACCCAATCGATATTCTGCGCGAGCCTAGGTAACGTTAATTGTAAACCAGTATCGTGTGATATAACCCCATTAGACTTTTTCTTGTTGCGCTTTTCAAAGACAACATAATAATTGCCATCGGTCCAATTCAGGCTGATTTATGCCATAAGTTCATCGAAAACTGGTCTTTGGAATGTTTTCAACACAGCGAAACCCTGGCGGCCATTTAAACGATTTCATATTTCACACATAATGGCATTTTTAGGGCTCTCAAATAAAGGTCAAAGATTTTTGATATCTCAAATACATATGTATATGCCTATGTATGTACAACTTGTTTTGTAAAATTTCAAAATCAACCCGACTACTGTATGAATATCCACTATCCAGCCATTCTCATTTCTAAGAAAGCTAACTTGTAGTCCCAACATTTTACGAGATCTACTGCTAGCTAGCAAAATCTCAAACTAGTGAGACTTGAGACTGAGATCAAACATTTCCGAAACCGTCAAATATCAAAGGTCCAATGAACCATACCCCTATAGGTATTTGAAAACCAAGACGCTATCTATTCTAGGTAGGTATTAAAATCGGTTTTATCATCCTTCTGGAATATCAATTATTGGCGCTTGCACTAATGGGTAGGTAGTAGGTACAAAAATCAAGACTATGATGTCTAATGCGCTAAAACTGGACCTAACATAAATCAAAATTCCTCGGCTCCTTTTTGTCTACCTTAAAATTGCATTGCCTAATCTTTACAGATTCCCAGCATTCCCAACAAAGACGACACTGCACATACAAAATCTGATGCAGCTGCTCCTGGCTCACCCCAAATTAAAAATTAAAGTATAAAAATACCAACACAGTTAGTTTGTTATGTTATGTGATCTTTGGAACTTGGTTGTGTCAATGTGAAATACTCTCATTAGAGATTTTTAATTCTTGAAAAATTCCTTAGATTTCTTTAAATTCATCCCTCATATTTCTTATGCCTTCGAGAAAATAACTCAACAACTCAACTCAACGAGTGAACATCTTCGATAAAATTTAATACATCCCTAAAAACAATATTAACGACAAACTAAGGGGTGAATATCCGTATCCGCACCCCTTATGCCTATATGTATGTATTATTATTATTTTGAAACGACACGAGGAAAACGAACAACCCCCTGTCCATATAGTTGATTGTATAGTTAAAAATAATACAAAAAATGTGTTCAAGTCAATCAAGAATTTTATTCAAGAAAGATTCACCCAACAAAAAAAAGGTGCAAGCTGCAGCAGTCTTCTGTTCGCGTAACGCATGCCAAGCGATACCATAAGGCGCCCAAAACATAACAGTATAGCCAGCGAAACCAACCACTACTTATTTACGATATCACCATTATTCTATATCCATATCAGTATTTACTTTTGATGGTTGCCACTCTAAGAAAATTGAGTTTCAGAGAAATAGTTTTTGACAACAGATGTCAATTTTTTGACAACATAAAATGATAAGGAAAATCTCCAAAATATTATATTCAACCTATTTTTAACGGCTAGCATTTTTTTCAAATACAAGTTTTCCATTAAAAACGGTCACCCTGAACACGCCTAAAAGGTGACAGTTCGTAAAAAAAGAAACAAGAAAACATTAATTTATTCAAAGAGCTCATAAATGTTAGAAATTCAGTAGTCTTATTATAAATGAATTGGTTATTTCAGAAATAACATAAGTCAATGAACATTAACTTTTCAGGAGCAACAAAAAACTGTTTTATATGATAAAATTCCGCAGCACTCAACATTTTGAGTATGCAAAGTTATAATTTGGCTTAAGATGCATTTAAAAACCACCAATTTGTTTGTCTTTTTTTGAGTCTTAACCGGTTTTTAAGAAACTTTTTTGGTGAAACTTTTGTTTTATTATAATCTTAAACAGAACACAAAATGCTTACAAAAATATAAAAAAATACCATTATTCTGTATCGATTGGACAAACCTTTTCGCAAGTTGACCAAGCGAAAATCTCTCCATAGTACTCTTGAATGTTAACGTCTACTAGTAGATACCATTTAAGTTTTTTTATGTTCTTAATTTCATTCATCATTCTTAATTTTGATTGGCACCTTTCCAGAGCGATAAGCAAGGTCTTGCGGTAGAGCTACCAGTTCATCTCTTTGAAGGTTTCCCAGGTTAAATGTATGACTTGTTAAACCTTTAATAAAGTCTCTAGCAACAACTGTTTTATCATAACAATCCGAGTTGGAAAACTGAATAAATTTACTTATAGTAAACGTACTTATTTTCTCTAGCCACATGTCTTCCAAGGTATTCCATTGAAAGCATGTTTTTTTTGTTAAAGCTTGGCTACCAGCTTTTGTAGTCGTTGATATCAGCCATTTTTGGTAAAATGACTGTAAATTGTTATATACTGAAGAAGACAGTATCAAATCGGCATATTCCTGAACAGTGTAAATTCTATCAGTTTTTTTAATCTTACGTTTTAGGACTGCGAAGTCTCTATCACATGGTAAAAAGGAATGACCTCGTATAGGAAAATACTGTTCAATAGTCTTAAACTTTTTAAAGCTACTAAAGATGAGAAAAAACTTATCACTGTGTGATTTTTATGGTTGAATGGTCGAAAAGAACTTATAAGCCCGTCTAAGATATAGTATTTTTTCAGCAACTGCTGTCCTTTTTGCAACACCGTTCAAAACAGTGCTTTTTATCTTTACTTCTAGCTCCTCACAGGAGAGCGAGAACTGGTCCTAAAATATCTTGTTATAAAAGTTGTACTTAACATCTCGAAACTATAGACATCGCTGTTGGAACATTTTAAACATCATTTTGACGTTTAATTTTTCACTCAAATAATGGCGTTCACCAGATGTATAATGCCCCATTTTTGTTGGAAAAGATTTGATATGATTCTTTATTGCATTGCGTTTCCAGAAACATTTTTTCCACGTTTGTCGTTAGGATTCGTACCATGTGCAAGAAGCGAACAAAGTCTTCTGACGCTTCCAGCGGTTAATCCATGCGCTCTAATAAACCCAGATTTGCAAACTTTGAATTTCCCCACAGAAGTTTTCAACTCGTACGAGTAAGTAGATACTCTTTATGGCCTAGGTGACTGATCTTCAGGCTTTCCTTTAAGTAACAGGTTGAACAGAGATGAGACTCTGCAAATAACTGTCTTGTTCATTCTTCGAAGTGAAGCTTATAATCTTGGTGAAAACTTCTAATTTTAAAGAATCATTCAAGCTGTTGAGACATTTATTTTTACATCTATAAAAATATACATGATTGGGATATCCTTCTCTATTAAGCTTCTAATTTTTAACTTCCATGCATTCTACTTCGAGTGTCACAGCAGCTACCACGTTTCCTTTCCAGTTTGTATATTGACTGCCAGTTATTCCAGATCCTTTTATTATTTCGTTCTTGTATAGTTTAAGATTTTTCACGACTTTCTTTCTCTTGGGGTTTATAGTGGGCACTTCTTCATATTCTTCCATTTTTTTCACCTAACACGACGCCTAAACTATTTAAGTAATTACACCGACTAGTACATTTTTAATATTAACATCTCCTGTAAGAAAAATAACGGACCGTTATGTGTACAAGGTAAAACAATTTTGTGGAGAAACAGCATAAGTCAATAACTTATGTCGTTTCTCTTCGGAACAATGAAATAGTACACTCAGTTTTCGTACTCTGAGGGGTCTGACATGTGTAGCATCACTCAAAAGACGAATAACAATTCAAAAATGAAATTTGACAAATTAACAACTTCGAACCGGTATGTATTGAAACTGGGGGACCATCAACTGGTAATAAATATTCTTTTAATAAAAAATATGTGAATATTGTTGTATAAAAATGTTTTATTTACATTTTAAATTATAATTCAAGAACGGCGTGGTAGAACGTCCTCTAGATAATTAGACGACTCTGATGTTATAGCTCATATACAGAGCTTTCCGGCGTACCAGAGCCACTATTCTAGGGAAAAAGACCCTAACAGAAAATACCTTAACAGTGAACTGACGGTGAAAAAAATGTACGATTTATATAAAGAGAATTGTATAAAGGAAAAAACTGAACCCAAAAAACTTAAATACTATTACTAAATTTTCAACACAAAGTTTAACTTAAACTTTAAGCCTCCACATCAAGATACTTGTAAGCTTTGCGATGAACTTGATCTAAAAATAAAAGCTGCAAGCGATGAGAATATTAAGAAAAGTTTATGTCTCCAGAAAGATGATCATCAGCGTTTGGCAGATACAGCTAGGGATTCCCTAAAAAAACAACTCAAAAAGAGTAGAGGAAGCATATATAATCACTTTCGACCTACAGAAGGCTCTTCCTTTTCCTAAGCTAACAGTATCTGTAGCCTATTATAAAAGAAACTTATATTTATATAATTTTCGTATACATAATGTGAATAATAACATAGGATTTATGTACGTATGGGATGAAACTACAGGAGGACGGGGATCTCAGGACATTGCAACTTGTTTAGTCAAACATTTAAAACAAAACGCTGCATCTTATTCCCATATTATTGCATACTCAGATTTCTGTACTGGTCAAAACAAGAACGTAAAAACTAGCCTTTTTTTGTTAAGAGTTGTTCAGGATAATAACGTCAGCATCAATATCATTGATCTTAAATTCTTGGTGTCTGGTCATTCATATCTCCCAAACGACGGTGAATTCGGAGTTATAGAAACTGCTAGCCGAAGGTATAACCAAATCTACAGCCCCGAGCAATGGATTGAAATTATAAAAAATGCAAAAAAAAAAAGACCCACGTTTCACTGTAATTGAAATGCAGCGTGAAGAGTTTTTAAGTACGAATAATTTGGAAAAGGCAATCTTGGCTTAACATAAGATGGCTTCGGTTTCAACGGACAGAGCCTCTGCTATTTCAATTTAAAGAGACATTGGATCCGGATGCAAAATTTTATAAAGTTACAAAATCTCTTAAATATTAATCAAGATAAACTTTATCCTTCAAGGAGAATTGTTACAGAAGCAAAAAAATGGATATGATGGATATTTTGCCCTTCATCCCACCTGTGTATCATCAATTCTACAGAAATTTACCACTTCAAGGAGTAACTCGTTCATTAAAAATCAACAGAACAGAAGAAGACCGCGAATCAAATGATGAGATGACATATTCTTAACACAAATTTCTTCGAAAATAAAAAAAATTCAGTTTAAAAATGGATTAAGTCCATATTTTCATTTTCATTTGCTTATATTTTAGTTAATAGTACACTTTGAAATCTTTTGTCATTATTTTAACATGAATTATTGTTACAATTTTCGAAATATGTAAATAAACATTATATTTCTTTTATTTTCCCGTCTTTTCATTAAACTTTAAATATCTCGAATTTAACATATGTGGACAGGACATATTCCACTAATATTCTGAACGCCTCATATCTAAAAGACTACTCTATGCATTCGAGTGTTATTTGAAGGAAAATAATAAACAGTGTGGTAACCATGTTCAGCTGTTCGAGTCATCGATCGTGCACAAAACCCGTACAGTATGTCTACCAAACTAAGTACCGTCTACCTCCAAGTCTGTCCACAAGCACCAAGCCCATATAACACACCAGCAGCACCACACCAGGCCAGGCAAATCGTCTTCGTCATCGTTTCACTTGAATCAACACAATTGGAGTTTCTGTGTTGTGTGCTTCTCCGGCTTGTCCTCAAATGTAATTCTGCTGCACAACAAGACGGACGTGCCCAGGTGACAGACTTCTGATCTGAGTTAGTTCGAGTTCGCGCGGATCGGTTTAGAAATATTTACGTGGTGTTAGCGTAGCGTTGAATGGAAATGGGTTCCGTAGTCGTATTTGTTTTTCGTATATTTGGGGTATCGCATTGATAAGTGACATTTGGGTTTTTGTTTTTATCATTATCATTATTTTTATTTACCGATAACTTTTCTCTCGATAGTACGTGATAACATGTGCGGTTTGGCTTTGGATTCAATCTAATCATAATCAAGACAAAAATACCTTGTGCTAAACAGTTTCAGTGTGCTTCTTGGGGTTTATGATAATTTATTAATAATCAGTTACTTTAATAAAGAATATTTTAATTCGCGAGTGTCATCAGAATTTTTTGTTTCGAGTGCTAGGAAATAATTTTGTAATAAAATATTGCTTGATCGGTTGATTGTTTTTTGTTGTTGTGGAGTACAGTGACACATTGACTGAATATTTGTTGTAGAAGAGTTTCCTATTTTTGTTTTCTTATTCAAAGACCGATCGGATAACGTTGAAATAATTTGTCGACGTTAAGTGCAGTGTTTGCGGATTTAAAAGAGGATTTAATTGGATATCTATTATTTCTCACGAATAAAAGGATAATCAACTTGAAACAAAAGGTAGGTAGGAGCTTTTGATGATATTATGTAACTTAAGTAGGTTCATAGGTGCTTATCTAATGTAAAAAGTACCTAATTTCAAATTATTACTGTGTCTTAATTTTGTTGAACATACAACTCCTTTGGTAAAGGTATATACGAGCTTCATATTGATTGTATACTTACATGGTTGAAGAATTTAGTGCTGTTTGTTGATATTTAAGAAGATGATCAAGTTTCTTGAGTTCTTTCCTGAAATGAACGGTATTTTGTTGTGGAAATTAAATCAAGTGTCAATGACTTTGTTTATGTTTTGTAATTTTTAAATAAAGTTACTAAAAATAAAAATTGAAAATAACTTTAATATAATTAAAAATTGAAATAATTTGAATCCAGTGTTGACATTGTGTTATGATTCACAAAAAAAAATCTGCAATAGGTATAATCTTGAATTCTGCAATTAAAATGTCAGTTTTTACATTTCTTACATAGCTAATGAACATTTTAAAAAATCACACTTAAGCTATCCGCAACTCTTGTATCGGATTCTATAATCGACATGAACTGTTTAAACATTCGGATACAAAAACTTAGAACAAAATTATTTACTATTAGAGAAATAATTTTTAAATAAAGAACTTATTTTTGTACATGCCTCCTTTTTGACATTGAAAAACCAAAAATTTAAAGATAGTATCACACCATAACCAATTTTGCGTAAACTCAAAATTATTGAAGGTTTTCAGTTTTTAACTTCCCATAGGAAGTTATTGTAATGGGTCCGATTTGTCAAATTGAAAATTTTGACATTTCTCGACGTTTTAAGGTCCCTAGAGTTGAAATAAAAGATTTTTAGAAAGATGTCGTACGTCCGTACGTTCGCGACATTTTTTTCGTCGTCCATAGCTCAAGAACCAGAAGAGATATCGATTTCAAATAAATTTTGTTATACAGATAATAAGGCAGAAAGATGCAGAAAGGGCTCTCAAGAAAATTGCGTGGGTGGTTTTTTTACCATTGCAGTTTGAAAAAATGGTGAACATTTTGGTTAACCCTAAATATCTTACGAACCAAAAACGCTAGAGACTTGAATTAAATTTTATATAATATATTGTAACGTCATATCAAAGAAGTATATTTTAAGAAAAAAATCCATTTAACGGTTTTTTTATAAAAAAATTGTAACCTACAACATTTTACGACTTAAATTTGATTTCATCTCCAAAACAATTTTGTGCAACGAATAATCATTTTTTGACATCTGATAAAATTTTGAGAAAAATCGATTTGACAGTTTTTTTTATAAAAAATAAAAATCTAAAAAAAACATTACTCAAAGTTCGTAAAAATTGAATATCGATTCAAATATATTTTTAAAAACTTGAAATTTAGGCATCGAACATATTTTATCTTATAAGAAATATTGATTTCAACATTCTGAAAATGTTGAGAAAAATCGAATTGACAGTTTTTGTACAAAAAATTAAAAACCTAAAAAAAAATTAACAAAAGTTAGTAAAAAAAATTAATTTCCGACTCGAATATCTTTTCAAAACTTTGAGATATTGGCTTTAATTTACTTTAATAATCAAAAACTACTGTTGTCAACATTCATTAAAATTTTGAAAAAAAATCGTATTGACAGTTTTTTTTTTAAATTAAAAACCGAAAAAAAATTAACAAAACTTGGTAAAAAATGATTTTCGACTCAAATATCTTTTCAAACATTTGAGATAATAGCTTTTAACTAATTTTTACTTGTAAGAAATATTGTTTTCAACATTCGATCGAATTGACAGTTTTTTTTACAAAAAATAAAAATCTAAAAAAAACATTACTCAAAGTTGGTAAAAATTGAATATCGATTCAAATATCTTTTCAAAAACTTAAAATTTAGACATCAACCTTATTTTATCTTATAAGTAATATTGTTTTAAACATTCTGAAAAATGTTGAGAAAAATCTAATTGACCTTTTTTTCAAAAAATAAAAACCTAAAAATAATTAATAAAAGTTGGTAAAAATTGATTTTCGACTCAAATATCTTTTCAAAACTTTGAGGTATTGGCTTTAATTTACTTTTATATTTCAAAAAAATATTGCTGTCAACATTCAGTAAAATTTTGAAAAAAATCGAATTGATATTTTTTTTACAAAAAATTGACAAAAAAGTTGGTAAAAATTGATTTTCGACTTAAATATCTTTTTAAAAATTTGAGATAATAGGTTCTTACTAATTTTCGCTTATAAGAAATATTGTTTTAAACATTCGATAAAATTTTGAAAAAAATCGAATTGACAGTTTTCTTACAAAAAATAAAACTCTAAAAAGAAACAATGCTAAAACTTGGTAAAAATTTACTTTCTACTCAAATAGCTTTTCAAAAATTACAAATATTGGCTTGAAACTTATTTTATTTCTCAGAAAATATTGTTTTCGATACACAGTCATTTTTATATAAAAATCCAATAGTCCGTTTTTTCATAAAAAATAAAATCTACAAAAAATAGTACGCAAATTTGGTAAAAATTAATGCGAGTACATATAGACAAACTTTTAAGCAAAGTCCGGCAGACGGGATGGGAAGTTATCAGTGTGGGTGGCATCCCAGCCTCTTTTTTTTATAATATTTCTATATCAGCCAATTATACTACCAAAAGGTGTTAGATTTGTTTTTCCCAAAGCCATACAATGGAACTATCAGATGGATTGTTGATTTAATTTTGAGTCCACACAGAAAATATATTCCTATATAAAAATGAAAGAATTGCCAACAATTGTCAGATGTCTTAAGCAATGTCATCTGAAAATTTCAAATATGACATTGACAACTTAAAGTGACAGGTTTTGACAAATATGTAAGTTCCTACGATTGTCAGGCATTTGGCTGGTTTATATTTCTAAGATTTCTGAGAATTTTCCAAGACGGATTGACGGATCAGGAAAATAAATCATAAACATAATTATTCACTATTTATTTCACCTAGCAATCAATTTAGCTTTGCATTTCTTCTCATCCTTTTAAAATTGTGCGACAGAGAATTCTGAAGAAATCCAATCATAAAACTTCTGTTGTCAGATTTCTGACAGCAAAAGTGGGAAATTTTGTTTAAACTTGTATTTCAGAGACTAAAAAAAATGTCTCCAAGATCTTAAGAAATATAAACTAGCCAAGTAGGATCATTTGTGATACTGACAGATCTGACAGTAGTTTCTACCTACTTAGCTTCAAGTTTCATTTAAAAAAGTGAAAAAGGGATTCTAAATAAATTCCTTGAAATCTCCTCTCGTGAGTGATTTAATTCACTCCCCTTATTGCGCGTCGTGTCGATGTGTCTTTCTCAATTGTAAGGAAAGGTTGTCTATAGTCGACTCCGCCTTTCGGTTATATGCAACAACTTTTTTTCACGTCCCTTATTTAAAAACTGCCATTTATTGAAACAATATTCTTCCGTATTAATAATAGTTTGTTTCTGAAACTCGTATTTTTAAAGTTTAAACACACCTTAAAAATGACAATTTCTCGTTTTGTTGCTCGAGGTGACTTTGTTTGAAGCTATAATACATTCGAAATTGCTCGGAACCACGTCCCATTTTTCAGTGTTGTGGCATTTTAAAATTCATTAAAATCGACTTATGGCAGTGTTTTTAAAGTATACTATTTTCAGAACTTCAATTAAGACCTTTCGGTTAAGCCTACAACTTTGCCCCGTATAATAACAAAAAAATTAATGTCGTCGAAGTCATTCCAACTACTGACGAATAATACTGGACAAGACTGTTTATAATAATTATTTCCCACATCAATAATTCAGATACGCGGAAGATAAAATACAAGAAGTTACTTTTTATTGACATCTAAATTCTCTTAACTGTCAATGTCAATGTCATCTGACATCTTAACTGTATACAATCTATTATTTGTATTGACTCTTAAACAATTTGTTTGGCATTCATAGTAACAAATTGAACAATCCAGCGGATAAAAATTCCCATTTACACACCCGCAAGAAGAAGAAGATGAAGAAAGACCCATTTAATTAAAAAAGATCTCTATAAATGCGGAAAAATTTCCTAAACCGGTACTTTTATGTCAAGTTTAAGAAAAATAAATCAATTACACTAACAGATCATTGCAATTATTTAACTGTCAATCGATCGTTCACGTTCGTTTTGTAATCCTAAAATGGCAATCGATGATCCATCAATTAACTAAAAACATAAACAATCAATAGTTCGGTATTTGCCAAGACCAGAGAAGGTACCTATACGATAGGTACATAGTTTTTAGACATTATAACTTACAATGGAATGTCAAACCTGTTGCCTACTTGGATTCATACAAATTTATCAGCTTCTGTTTAAGTGTATAGTAAAAAAAGAAACTAGGAGAAACCGTAATATCAATTAAATCAAGCATTTTGTTGTTCTTAGAAAATTTAATTAAATTAAATTAATTAAAAACAATAAACAAAAAAAAACTATTTGCGCAGTCGAGGCGACGAGTCACCTTTTACAAACAAAACAACCAAACTATCGGCAGATGATTCATATACCAACAAACAAATGGTTTTCTCTGTCAGTGACTCTCGCTCGACTCAAGTCTTAAGTCAGATCAATTTTACTTACTAAGTAGAATGGAATTTGCTAAGGTATTTCGGTATCGGTATCGTTAGGTAGGTAAGCCGGACAAAATATTTTTGAAGGTTCTTTCTGGTAATAATGTTATTTTAATGCGAAAACCCAAAGTTAATGAATGAAATTCATTCATAATGACAGGCTTGAATACCTTCTGATTCGTAAGTAATGTAAATAAGATTCGATTCTAAAGAAGCGTGTAAATGGTATTTAAGGCTTTTACAAATAACGTAAGAACTGGTTTTATGTTTAGGAAGTCGAAGATGGCTTCAGGGGAGTTGGAAATTGTAACAACTTTAATATTTAACTCTAACAGCGGAAGTAAAAGGGCGATTTTTAATGGAATTTACTTTAAAATTAACCTATATTTAGCCTTTTAATTACAAAGCTTGTAAATTAGAAAGGTATTATTTTTCTGAAGCATTCATTTTTGACTTTATATTTCCTGGAAAATTTATTGGATGTCAGACTTGATTGGCTAGATCTTAAATCTTATATAAAAATACATTTACTTTCTACATAAATGATGGCTTACAAAAACCTAAGGATTCAGCGTCAAATGTTCAGAAATCTTAAATTTAAAAGCATCTTATTGGGAAGTTGTCATATAAATTTAATGACTTAACATTTACTCACATAAATAATTAAATGAAGTTTTGTCAAATGATATCTTTTCATGACATACGATTTTCACATTGGAATCTTTGACAGCGGCGAATTGTGACATTGCATCATTTTATATTATTTATGGGATACAAACATAATTTGTCAACAGCATTTTGATGTGAACATAGCTTAAAATCCACTATACGTAGATGAAAAATATTTGACATCCAAATTTGACTGTATTCAACATTTGACTATATCTGAAAATTCGATTGACACTTGTTTAAAAACCTTCAGATTCTGCATTTAATTTTACAAAAAACTTAAATTTTCGAGCCCCTTATTGGCCAGCTGTCATAAAAAGACAAGAAAATTTAAGTGACATTTACTTAAAACATTTAGTGAGGTTTTGGAAAATAATATACGGTGTTCAAATTTGATTATTATGGCTGAAACACAAACACGATTCAGCTTCGGCTTCGCCAGTCGTTTACGAGTTCAGCCATAAGAACGTCAGCTGACGTTTCATTTGACAATCGTAAGGAAATAACGTAATGTGCCTCCAAAAGGAAGCTCTAGTTCAACATTTGCTTTGTCTGGCAGCTCAACAGCTGTAAAAAAGTCAACAAACAAAATACATTGGCTTTTGGAGGGATTCCCATTGGTCGTTATAGGCTGTGTAATCGATAAATAAAATTTTTTCGATTTCAAAACTCATTTTTTTTTTAGTTTGAGAAAAAATAACAGCTGCTAATGACAGAAGTGCCATTTTAGAAATGTCATATTGGAAGTGTCATCCAAAGCAACCTCGAAGGTGGCCCAACGTAAAGTAGACGAGACCGTTTGTGTTTCAGCCATTATAGAGACGAATTGTGATATCTCATAATTTAATTTTTTTGTATGCGATACAAAAATGAGACGTCAAAAGGATTTTAATGTGAACATAGCTTAAAATCTACTTAACGTAACGGACATTGGACATTAAGATTTGACTTCATTCAACGTTTGACTATGTTTGAAAATTTGGATGACATTTTTTAAAAAGGCACTATTAAAAAATTAAGTGGACTAAATATGATATAGAAATTAGTCCTTAAGATCTAAAAGATAAGAAGCAACCAAAATGTATTCAACAAAATGTTAAATTATTTATGATAAAAAATTCTAAGACATATATTTAAATTATAATATTTCTATCTCCTAAAAAAATACGTTTTAACGTTGGAAAGTTAGACAAGGAAATCCCCTATTTACTGGTTTTTAAAAATTGACATTGAAACTCGTCAAACAACAACCGGCGGCGTCACTATAAATTAATTAAAATTTCTCTTTAAATAAGAACTTGAAAACTTCTCTACCAATATAATTTATAATGACGCTCACGATGAGTAATTTATTTATTTAAAAAAAAAGTGCGGGTTTGTCTGCGTATAGTCATCTCTGTTAAATGCGATAGCATACAAAACAAATGATCATGAAAATTGCCATTGTTTAGGTTGATGACTTATCTGCCTACACCTATCCTTCAAAATGTCACGAGGAAAATATATTTTATATTTGACATTTGGCGGTCGTAACTTTTGTATTGTTTGACGTTTAAAATGTTTCACGTTACTTAATACTGAATTTGAAGTGTCAAATTTGACAAATACAATCACATTTTATGCAAACTTAGAGAATTTTAATAAATGGAGAAAATGTCAAAAATGAATCTGTCAAAAAATATCCCAGATGCATTTGTGCAAAATTATTAATGGATCTGTTTCTCTATTTCGCATTGCTATGAATTTCTTTGGATAGTTACACGATCTGTTTACTTTTGATTTAACTCTTTTAGGAGGACTTATTTTGACATTTATGGCTGAATCACAAACACGCGTCAGCTTCGTCTGCGTTACGGTGGGCCTGCATCGAGGTTGCTTTGAATGACATTTCTATAACAGCTGCTTCATCCCTCCAAAGAGAAAATGTTTTGTTTCTTGACATTTTTTACAGCTGTTGAGCTGTCAGACAAAGCAAATGTTCAGATAATTGAACTAGAGCCTCCGTTTGGAGTCACATTAGGTTCTTTTCCTTACAATCGTTAAACGAAACGTGAGGCGTGTTTGTGATTCAGCCATTAGTCATTTAATCTCCCTAATAAGTAATGCGATGCAATCGTGACATAAAGGTTGCCATTTAAATTTTGACAACTGAACCATCTACCAAAAAATGTCTCAAATCTTCGAATCTAATAAATCTACTTCCGTTTAAATATAAAATTATCTACTTTCGTATGCCTATTGAGAAAATATGCTAAAACGCACGAATTGCATGTAATTTAAATATTTAGCAGTGATAAGAATTTTAAACGCTAGCATCTCTTCCATCACATAACACAAAAATCTCATAAGAACCTGCTGTTGTCAAGCTATAATAAAAAATAAGTTCATGTAGGCATGCAGTCAATATCTATAATTAAATAACTAATGACAAGTAACCATCATCATCACAACATTCATGACAAAATTTCGATGTATACTTTATAAGCTAAAGCTTCTTTATTATATAAAACTTAACTATAGGTGGCAGTACTGTACCTATTACCAGATTACTCTACAAACTACTATAGGTAATAAGTTAAGGCGTGCCATTGAACGTGATTTGTATGCAAATTATGTGACTAAATGCGTTGCGTACGCCTGTTTCGCCGACAACTACGACGCCTATTTCGATGACAGACGACTCGACAACAATACCGAGACCGACACGCCTAAGCCTAAAACCAAAACCACGAATGTCAATGCGTTGCGCTTCTGTTCTGAACTTGGTTATGATGAAGCTACGTAAGGGGACGTAGTAAATATTAGATTTATGTGATTTGTCTCCATTCTATGTTTATTTGTTGATATTGTCATTGTTTATTAGTCATGTTGATGCATTGTTAATTTGACAAGTGAGTGATTTGATTTTTGTGTTAAATACCTGCATGAAGGTATCGAGACATATTTAAACTAAGCTAAGAACTTAAGAATGTAAGTCGATTCTAAGAAACTCGGGGTGAATGTTTAGGCGTTTTAGGATGTAATGGAATTTATTTCCATTGAAAAGTGTAAACGAAAATAGATTGATTTCATATACCAATGGAAATCCGTGTAAATCCATTGAATAAACGATCTTTTAGTTAGTTTTCACTTTTCACTTCGTGGTGGTGTACATTTCTACAGAGACAGCTAAAGTGTCGTTTAGTGACAACTTACTTGAACGATACTACCAAATGACAAGTTTGCTCAGAATTTCGAAAGTTTGAGATTTCAAAACTTAAGTAAAGTTCAAATGAATTGATACTAAAAATTGTCTCGAATATCACTGTCATTTCTGACAATTAATCTCGTGAACACAGAATTTAACGACTTTAAAATGAAATGAAATGCCAACCGTGTGAACAGGCAATTCTGCTGAAAGGTATTCGCAAATTGTCATTCTTATTGACAGCTTATGTCAGAGTTTTAGGACATCTGAGTTCTTAAAGCGTCTGATTGGTCAACTGTCACTTAAAGTTAGATGATATTTACACGGCTATTCTTTTATTTGAATGTTTTAGGTGAGTGCGTTTCACCAAAATTCAATACTTATTGCCAAATTAAGCTAACATAATGAACGAAGCCTATTATTGCCAAACCGAAGAAAAAAAACTAATTTTAGCAAAACTTATTGCTTAATTTCAATCATCTGATATCCATATCCGATACGGAACGGTTTCATTTTAATCTTTATTGTTTTTTCTGAATTTTTGTAATCTTTAAATTAATTATTTTAAGTGGTTTTTGTTGGAATTCGATGATTAGCAATGCAAATGTGGAAGATATTGATCAAGCAGGTAGCTAAAATTAAGTGTAGAAAAAAATAACACAAATAATGGCTACATTAACAGACTTGTTTTTGATTAGTGTCTTATTTAGAGTGCCTAGGGTATTGACTTCGTACGTTGAAAATGTATATTTTATAAGTGGGTTTACACGGGTGTACAATAGTAATTTTTATTTTGTATATCAATTTTCGCTAAAGAATTTTTTTATTTTGACAGTAAACTTACAAAAGCCTGTTATATTTCTTTCACTACGTTTTTAGTAAGAGCAAATTCTGAAATACTACGAATTTCTTAATCGCAAAATTGACATAAGAAAATTCTTTGACTATGTTCTTCAGATTTGTTCAGTAGATAATATTGAAAATTTTGACACCTCTATTTGGAGGCAGCACGAGCTAAGATTACGTTCACGTGTTTTCTCCAAAATTCATCTAAAAACTGAGCTAAATGTTGACAGAAGAACGATGTTTACAAAATGCAACTGATCTTTGGGAAACTTTCGTCTAAGTTCTAATTTGAAGGTTAAATTTGTTGTTTTTTTTTGTATTTCGTAATCTTTTTTTATTTTGGCTTGAAAAGACTTTGCTCAAGAAATAACTTCTCAATATTCATTTTATCTTAACACCGGACAAAATACAATTTATGACAGAACCCAATCCCAATCAATTGAACGTAGCGATAGAAAATTTAAAAATGGGTCCGTTTTGAAACTATTTTTGTTAAGAAAATAAAAGTTTCTTTTAGCGGATATGTTGTATATTCAAAATGTCATTTTTATTATAAAACCAATTCTATAAGAATATTCAACCTCTACAATTAACCCTTTTAGCTACGATCTCCAATGTTCTCTCAAAAATTAGCTCGTAATAAATGCACCAAGCAATTTTATCAGTCCACTAAATTTTGACAGTTCAATAATATACAATAATATGACATTTTTGCTAGAGCGTACCTACCACTCCACTAAAATGCTTTGCTAAGTTGAAGCTTGACTAAGTGTTGGAGTAATTTTCATAGGGAAGCTACATTCTAGCTTGAACTGCGTACCATGCTTTATAAACAAAAATTTAATTATTTTTGCTCCTTGGAGATAATTTTTAACCAATTTTTCGAACATTTAGAACATTTTCTGCCAAAAAAAGCGACTTTACTTCAAGAATTATTTGCTTAAACATAATCTCTTGACTAGTCTCACGGTTCAAAATAATAAAACCAAAAACTTGAATTTGCGGACCCTTTAAACATCTAATAAAATAAACCCATAATTGGTGGTGTTGTGTGCTTAGTTGCTCTGTATTTTTGGAATCAAATTTCATCGAAAACATGAGTTTCACTTGCTCTGGCCAAAAACGAGGTGTACGACATGTTCAATTGCTTGGAAGGACGAGAAATCGATTATTTTGGATCATAAGTAGCAATATATTCGATAGACAGACCTTAGATAGCTCAGTAACGTTTTCACCCTCTTCAAATTACCTCAAAACTCAGACGATTGCTTGCTTAGTCGGTCGAAGACGACCGCCAAAAGTCTACTTACTTACTTACTACATTCCGGGGAGGATCTGGGCCTCAACCAACATGCGTCTCCAGCCAGCTCGGTCCCTAGCTAGCTGTCTCCAGTTTCGCACGTCAAGTTGGTTGAGGTCCTCTCTCACCTGGGTGCACCACCTGAGTCGCGGTCTTCCTCTACTGCGCCGTCCCTCGGGATTGGATTCGAAGACCTTCCGGGCTGGAGCGTTGATGTCCATCCACTCTACATGACCTAGCCATCTAAGCCGTTGGACTTTAATTCTGCTAACTAGGTCAGTGTCGCTGTACAGCCCGTACAGTTCGTCGTTATATCTTCTCCACCATTCTCCATCACCCGAAGAATTTTTCTCTTAGAGGATCCTAAGACGCTCTCATCTTTCTTTGACAGGGTCCAGGCCTCAGCGCCATAAATGAGAACTGGGATGGTGAGTGTCTTATAGATGGTGATTTTACATGCTCGAGAGAGGACTTTACTTCTTTATTGCCTTCTAAGTCCAAGGAAGCTGCGATTTGCAAGAGTTATTCTTAGTTTGATTTCAGCGCTGGTGTCGCTGTCTGTATTAATAGCGGTGCCTAGGTAGACAAAGTCTTTACCTACCTCAGAGTTATAGCTGTCCTTGGTGACGTTTTGGTGAAGACGTCGTTGTTCAGTGTCCTTTTTTGATGACAGCATATACTTGGTCTTGCCCTCGTTGACCACTAAACCCATCTTCTTCGCTTCCGTCGCAATGCTCAAAAACGCTCCACTGACATCACGCTTTGATCTTCCAATTATGCCAAAAGTCATCGTTGTTTAATTTAACATTAACGCGTTTGTTAGTTTCTTAGCCGTATCCTTATCGTTAATTACAAACATTTATATTTATATTATGATACTTAAAATGACAGCTGAGTTTGACATGTGTCATATGCTATCGCTACCAGTGTGAAACCTTGGAATTAATGACCCTCTATTAAATGTTTAAAAAGCATTGTGCTCAAAAGAAAGCCACTCTTTGTTAACAGACATTCTTGATTAAAAAAATGTGAAGTAATTTTGGATTGAATTAATTACCTCTAAAAAATTGTTAAAAACTTGATTCACTGTAAACAAACTAACCCCAATTTTCATTAAAAGACTCGAAACGCAGTCCTCCACAATTCAAAAAGTCACTCCTAGAAGCATACAAAAATACAGCACTTTTTCACTATTATCAAAAAATAATCACATCGATTACAGAATGCAATAAGTAGGCCGCGAAGAGATCCTAAGGGACTTCAATTGCAGTCAACTTCATTCTTTAAACGTACATTTTTACAGAGGAAACTAGTTAGTTTTTCAAGCGTCTTTAATTCACAAATTCGCAATATCTACTTTATGTTTATAGTACAAAAACACTCCTCAGGCAAGCTACAAGTCCACCACGATTTGTATAAAGACATATTAGTTATTTCTTTTCCAAATTGACAAGGAATCCTTTAACAGAAAGCATTAAACAAATCTGTGCAGAAAATAAATAAATCATAGACTAATAAAGTTCAGCTTTCAGTTGAATGAAAAAACATTATCAACTGTCATTTTAATAGAAGTAGACTTGGCTTGATAGTTGGGGAGATTTATCTTGACTACCTTTCCAGTCAACTTTCCATTAAAGTTGCCTTAACTTTTTGACATCAGGCCAAAGTTTGCCTAAATTTCAAGTCCCTTATGTCGTCTGAACCTACCCAATGTTAAATTTATATATATTAAAAATGTTAAAACCCCTTTCAAAACTAATGCATGAATATTTAAGTCCAAGTGATCAATTAACTAAAAATGACAACCTTTTAATCGTCTGACTTACAATTTGTTTATAAAAATTAAATTTGCTAAACAAATATTGAAAATCACTTTTTCATTTTAAAATACAATAATTTACAATAACACCAAAAACAATAATCAAATTCAATAGAAATCTAAAATAAAATCACAAAATAATTTTTTAATTTAAAATAATTTTAATTTGGCATCACTTTTCCACAAACTAACGATCACACACTTTACTTTTCCCACAACCAGATGTCTCTCAACTCACTTAAAAGCAACCAATCAAAACCCCTCCATCTGACATTTCTCTTTACTTTTCGCCACATACAAAACTTTTTTGACAGCAGCTAAATTTTTCTTAACACAAACGACGACGGTGATCACTGCGGGCGGCCATTTCTTCAAAGAGTTCTTCTTAATTTTGAAAGAAAATTCAATTAAATTATAAATAATATCCTCCTCATCAAACTAAAACCATTCGATTTAACAAAATACCAAAATTATTAATCTAATCAGTAATGTGCAATTGGATTTGTATGGACATGTGTTGTGTTATGAAATAAACAAGGAAAATAAAAAATATCTAAATAGTTTTTAGTCTCCTGTTGATGGCTGGCTAGCTTCTGCTGCTGCTGCTTCTGCTTGTTTCTCGTGATTTGAAATTTAAATAAAAACAAAAATATTTCAGTGCAATAAATTCCCCTCAAGTACAAATGGAAAAGAGTCCACAAAAATTCCCAACAAAAGAAACTCCCATTCAACAATTATTATTTAAACACAAAGAAATGTGAGTAAATTTAATTTTATGTATTTTCAACTTTCAATTTTGGTGTTTTATTGTTTTTTTTCTCTTATTTATTTAGTTTTGAAAAATGTGAAAAGAGCAGGAACTTGATAATAATAGGAGATTGTCATTGTGGTGAGGTGAGGTGAACTATGGATGAAGTAATTCACATTTGTGTGGCTTTTTGTCGATCTTGGCAAAGTGGAAAAGTTAAAAAAAGATACAAACTATTTAATAATATTTCCATCATCATCGTCATCATCATCGGCGTCGTCGTCGTTTTCGTTGTCGTTGTGGTCGTCCGCGTCGTTCGTGGGGTCACATCACACATAGTTTGTTCATGTTCACTATAATTAAATCATTTTATCTTCTTGTTCTTCCCTTTCCTCTTCCTCTATCTCTGCTTGGTTTTTAGTTGGGTGTTGGGTCCTCCCGATATCATCGAAAAGTCAGACGGTCGGTTGGTCGAAGAGTGTCCAGACCAGAAAGCAGAAAGTTTGCAAAAACATTTCACTATTCTGTTCGCATTTTCTAGCGCTTCGCTGAGCTGCGCTGTGTCTGTCTATGTCTGTTTATCTTTTGCCATTTAGTCTGACGCCCTTGAGGCAATCTGCTGGTTTTAATTTTTCTGTATTTCCGTCTATTTTTATAATATTTCAATGTTTATTTCTTTTACACTGCGCTATTTTTCATTCATTTAAAAAACAACAACAACACACAAAAAAAGTAAAGAAGATATTTTATGAGAATTAATGACTTTGGAATGAATTGCGTAAGCATTCCCTGAGCTAAAGCTCAAAGGCTCTTTTCTATCTCTACCCGGTGGAGTAGCGGAATGTGGTCGAAGTTTCCTACACTCACAGATGGTATTTCCACTGATAAGATTATTTAATTGTTTGTTTTTTTCCTTCGCTCTTATCAAAATCGGTCTGTAGGCGTTTTATGTTTATTGCACTTTTACGAAGCAAGTGAAGTCACTGGGATTAAGTTTGTATAAGATTTTGCATTGCTATTTTATCATAATTACGTTAATAAATTGTTTAACAACACAGATTTTTATTTGTTTTCAAACCGTCGTTGCATCGCCGATCGTGACTTCATTTATTTTATTTTATTTTGAATTTTAAATTGAATCACGAGTTAAGTTGGATTTTGTTTAGGAAGCTGCTGTTGTCTCAAGGAGGAATTCAAGTATATAGTTTTTTGTTTTATTTTTCAATGACGCATAACTTTACGAATACAAAATAAGTAGTGGTAGGTACCTACCTACTTATACCTATCTAGATTTTCTAGTGACTTCTAGATGACTCATTGTCAATATCGTCGTCGGTCGTTCGTCGCGTTTGGGAACTTTTTTTTGTGTTGAGAGAATGAAAGGTAAACAATAATAAGGTGTAATACCTCCTAAATTACTTGGTGATGATTGATTTCTTTACAATTATTTATTGATTTTCTGATTTATTTGCAGTTTTGTTTTCTATGGAGAAAATATACATTTTCTGCAAATTCAGAGATTCATTAAATAAATATTCAAATTTCATCGAAAGTTTTGGTTTGGATTTTATTTTTATTTTTGCATAGATAGATAACTTAGCTCGCGGATAAAAAATGTACAAACCTATCTATGTAGGTTTGATTCGTATAATTTAGTTGAATTCAGAGAAAACCGGTTGTTTAAAATTTTGCAAAAAGTTACTTTTTTTCGCATCTGTTCTCCCTGACGGCGAAACTCGGCGGCTGATGATTGAATACTCGTATTATAGTTAGTGTGTGACTTCATCTGTTTTGTTTTTCGTTACTTGTTGCGACATATATCTAGTTTCTATAATATTATTGCATTATATAGTATTTCAATGGTGTAGTCACGATTCTGAATAAAAACATTTAACTTCGAAACGAAGAGTCGTATTTTTGCATGAAGAAACATTCGAATTTCTATAATTTAAGTTTCCGAGGATGTGAATCAAGAAGCAGCAACTCCAAAACCCTTTAGGAATTTCAGGAAAACAAACTGAAATGTATTCTGTAGGGAAGTAGGACAGGGGATTAAAAACCCGGACACACTTCGTATTCAAGAACCCTCCGACATAGATATTGCGTCAGAAAAACTTAGAGTTGTTCTGAATCACGCTTTAGAAAAAAGTTGTCCCATCAATCATATGGGAAAAGGTAGAAAAAAAAAACACCCTGGTGGACCAATGAAATAGGCAACTTAAAAAAAGATACTAGAAGACTTTTCAACGTCGCCAAAAAAGAACTAGGAAAGAAGCAACGTATTTATGGCCTTCTGCCACGAAATAGAAAGTACAAATGTATCAGCAAGGCTCAGGAAAATTCTGACCATGGATTCAGTCACTCTAGGATCTCTCAAAAAACCTACAGGCAGCTGGACTGAATCCGGTGGCGAAACGCTTGAGCTCCTTGTGATTACTCATTTTCCTGGCTTCGTAGCTGATATCTGCAAGCCAGAAACAGTCTCATACAGAAACCCTAGTACCATCGGATATTATAACGGAAGAAAGGATAAAATAGGCCATTCACTTCTTTTCCCCGTATAAATCCCCTGATCTAGACGGAATCTTCCCTATGATGCTTCAGAAAAGCATAAACCTTATCATCCCACACCTAGCTAGCATTTTCAATAATAGCCTTAAATGAGGGTATGTTCCCTTATCGTGGCGTGAGGTAAAGGTATGAGGAATTCTTTCACTTCCTCGGTTCCTCCGCTCGTTGTCAATGACACTCCATCTGCTAGTTCTTTAGAGAAAGCTAATCTCTTTGTTAGACAGTTCGCCGCCAATTCAACGCTGCCAGTGAGTGTCATGACTCCGCCTGTCATCGAGCGTGTTAGTGATTCTATGAGGCCAATCTTTTTTCGCACTCGTACTGTTGTGAGAGTCCTAAAAGATCGTTATTAACATAAATCCGCTATTGTTCTGAAGAGTTAAAGCTTTTTCATCTGTCCTACTCCTCTGGCCTCGTTACGAGTGAAAACTGCATTTCTCTAGCCTATTCCGAAAAAAGGCGTATCTTTATCACCCTCTAATTATCGTCCGATTGCACTTGCGTCCCTTTTTTCCAAGGGCATGGAAACGCTGATTAATTATCAGCTTAAGAAATATCTCAAAGATCGAAAGCTTCTTAAAGACCGAAAATACGTCTTTCGTAGCAAAAGGTCCACTGGTGATCTCATGGTTCATCTCACCGAACAGTGGAACAAATCTTTACATCATTTTGGAGGAAGTAAGATTATTGCACTTGATATTTCAAAAGCATTTAATAGGGTTTGGCATCAAGCTCTCTTATCGAAAATGTGTGCTTTCGGTTTTCATGAATCCCTGCTTCATTGGATTAGTAATTACCTTTCGAATCGTTCAATACAAGTTGTATTGGATGGATTTAAGTCTGAAAACCACAAAATAAATGCTGGTGTGCCTCAGGGCTCTGTTCTATCTCCAACACTCTTTCTAATTTGTATTAATGATCTCCTGTCTGCAACTTCTAATCCAATACATTGTTTCGCTGACAATAGTACTCTTAGCTTTTCATATTCGTTTTCAGATTCACATTCCTCTTTTTTGGATGTGGAACTGCAACGACAAAATATGATAAGCTTATTAAATTCCGACCTAAACAGCATTGTACAATGGGGATTAAGAAATCGCGTCGAATTCAATGCTTCGAAAAACCAATGCTATCTTGTATCGTTAAAGCGACATATACTCCCCTTGCTCCATAGATAGCACTTGCATCGAGGAGACTGAACATCTCGATATTCTCGGTATGTGTATCACTAACCTCGTTTTGTGGAACGATCACATACGCGATGTCGCCAAAAATGCCGCAAGATATTTGGGTTTTCTAAGGCGATGCCCAAAAGATCTGGGAGGTATAGAAATCTCGAAATTTCTGTCGAATAACAGTTGGGGGATGGTGTAGTCTGTGTGCTTTGGAATTGATTCTAAATACCTAAGAATTACAGAGTGGCCAATGTTGTTGTTAGTCCACTGCGATAAAACTTTGAGGCTAAAAATGTCAAGAAGTGTTAGGTATGGTAAGATGTCCAGTGCCGCAGAATTTTAATTGAATTCATTTAATATAGGGAGGGTTGACAAAAGGAATTTGTTGTTTGGAAAATAAGACTAAATCGGTTTTGTGTGGGTGAACACCCAGTCCACTCCGATCAGCCCAAAGTATTAGTCTGTCCAAGGCATTTTGTAATAGTTCTTTTAGGATGTTAAGATGTTTTCCTGAAACTGCTTTAGCAACGTCGTCCGCATAGGCTATTGTTCTGAAGCCCTCCGCCTCCAGACTAGTTAGGATTTCATTCACCACTAGGTTCCAGAGGAGAGGGGATAGAACACCACCTTGCGGTGTCCCTCTACTAACGAACCGTCTGCCCGAAGAGTTGCCTAGTTTTAAGTTAATTATTCTGTTAGTTAGAATTAAATGATTTAACTCCCGAAGCGAGTCTCTTTACATTTAGAGATGTTAGTGCAGACGTGATTGCAGATGTGTCCACGTTGTTAAAGGCACCTTCGATGTCAAGGAAAGCAACCATAGTGAACTCTTTATGATGGAGCAAATATTCGATGGTAGTGTTGAGACGAAGACAGAAGTCTTGTATCAATACTTGTCCTTAAATGGATATCAATCAATCTTTCCAAGGTCTTAAGAAGGAATGGGATTGATTTACCTGCTTTGGGTATAAAAACAACTTTAACTTCTCTCCATTCCGAGAGAACATGGACCAAGTAAAAACAGCTGGTAAATATTGCCTCCAGGATTGGGTCAATTATGTCAGAAGTCTTTTGTAGCTCGGCTGGTATTATTCCATCTGGTCCTGAAGATTTAAAAGGTTTGAAGCTGTTTAGATCCTATTGTAGCTTGTCCCTTGTGATCAGACCTTGTGGGTATGTTGTATTGGGACTTAAACGTATATAACTGTTGCAAGTTTTGGTAAGAGAACTACCAGAAAAATGAGTATCCAATAGTAAGTTCATAGATTCATGACCTGAATTTGTCTAGGAGCCGTCTGCATTTTTCAAGCAGCTTGGCATCGCTGGATTAGTTGCAAGAATTTTGTCCGTAGCCTAGGGGCTTCAGAAGTTTCTTCTATCGTGCCACAGAAGGATCGCCAAGAAGATCGCTTGAGCCGGTTTAAACATTTCACATTCCTTTAGTGCGGCTAAACAAAAAATCTCTGTACTTTACAGCACAGAGCATTGAGTCTTTTTTAAGATTTGAATCTAAAAGAATAGTACCCGAACGAATATCAGAAGGACTAAAAAACTTCTTGTACTTGGCAGGGTTTTTGACGATGCACGTCAAATATGTAAACAATTCAATATGCATGACTGAAAGCGGTCAAGTCTTCCCGATGCCACTCGTGGATAGTCACATTTAAAAAGAGTGAAGCTTTTTTGATATTATTAAGTTTTTCAAGTTGCGATTAAAAATAATATACAATTCTTTACTTGTTTGAGATTAAAGCCAAAAATCAAATCAGACTTTCTTATTAAAAAAAAATCCCCAGTATGATGGACTAAATATAAACGTTCTCAGTGTTTGATTACTTTGAACAGATTTTATATTACCTTGGTAATTAGTGTACCAATTGGAAATAGTTTACTTGCCCTAATTTACCTCAAAAAGGAGTCATCTAGGGTTACTCTACTACTATTATCCAAATAATCAAAGGTACACAAACACGAAAAGTCGTTTACGTTTTTTAAGGAATTCCAATTGCTTTCATTAAGCTTAGAAAAAAGTTTCAAGATTCATGTGACAACAATTGGCTTCAACCTAACTTAACCTAATCTAGTTGGTTTTCCAATAAAGAGTTGACAACTTGCCCAATCGGAGAATATTTGTATTTCGCTTCAAATTTTCCATCGGCTTCAATTCTTGAGTCAGTTTAATCTTGTCTGGTTGTAAACCAAGATTCTTACGCAAAAGACGCCATTTTGTGGTAGGCACGATGTTCCATTCTTGAGAACGGCGTCGAATTGACAACGAAAGTTATAGGATTAGTAATTTGTGCGTTCACAAACTAAAATTCAATGCTTTCAATTCAAGGAAAGAAAACACACTTTATTAAAAAATAAGCTGCAATGTTCAAATCTAGAAGAAGATAACCGGGAAGGTGGTACAATAAGGCAACCCCTTGCCAACTCCGTTATAAAGATATTTTCGTAGCTAACATCAATAGTACCCGTGGTATGATGTTTAGTGCGATGGACTGTCATGCCAGAGGTCTTGGGTACGATCCCTGACTATGCCATCTTAAGTCTCATCCTATTGCCCGAATTTTTGGTATAACTTTATTCAAAATTAGTGCTTAAACATGATAAATGCGTTGATGCTCTTGGAGAACTGAAAAAATAAAGCAATCCTCGTACAAGAATAACAATATGTCAGTCCGGTCGTTTGTAATACAATTCTGTAATACAATTGAATCCTCATGAATCAAAGGACAACTATCATCACTATTATACGAACCGAACCTATCACTCCCACTCGTCCAACCATCAAGGCAGAATTTAAATAGAATTAAATTGATAGAAAATTCATATTAAACCGCGTTTTTAGCAAACATCCCTTTGCACAAATATTTAACTCTCTATTCATTTCTACTCCATTGGTTTTTAAATCACAACAGGAATTGAGTTTTAAGAGACTTTATTTTGCAGCATTTTCTAAAACTCCATTGAAATCGGCTTCCATAGGCAAATCATCATTTACTCGTATAATAAAACAAACAAAAAAAAACCTCAGTTGTTGTCCATGTCCATTGCATCTAAACTAAGATAAGTAAAAGCTTTAGTATATAACCGCTATAACTAGAAAACCAAATCCTCTTATAGAAAATCCATAAAAACCATCAACTGAAAAACAGACAAATAGAATGAAACAGAAAGACACAGGGAGACCAACAGAGACAGAAAACCAGAAAGAGATAGAGAGAGAAGAACTGTATTGGGTCAAGCGCGCAGTGTGTCGTCGAATGTGTGTTTGGCCATTGTTTCCGTTCTGATAAACGACACAGTCAGTCTCAGTGATGATGATGATTCTACTACTGCAACGTACCTATGCATATTGCATACGATATACGAGTACAACACCACTATCAAGCCAGTTCTGGCCACAAGAGTGAAATCAGACAAAAGACCGACTAAAAGGGCGTGTATCACATAGCATTATTTAATAGACTGCGAAAAATGCACTTGATGCCATAGCAATAGCTCCATAGCCCATAACCCATAACCATCGCCATCACCATGGCCATAGCTTCGGTTCCACCGACCGTCGAGCGACGACCGACTGTAGCCTAGCCGCCGCCGCATCTCGCCTTTCCACAAAAACCGTTCGTTCCCGTGAATGTCGTTGTCGTATTCAACGACGTTTACGTTGTCGTTGTCGTCGTCGGCGATGTTGTTATATTCGTGGATGACTGCACAATTGCTTTTGGCCCATTGTTATGCTTATGATAAAGCCAGCGCAAATTAAAAAAAAAAAAGAAAAACGATGAATAAAAGTGGCGAAAATAATTATGCCACTCCAACTCCATATATGTAGAGCTATAAATACCTCCCTTCTTTCCCTCCCCACTCTCTCTGCCTAGCCTATCGCTAAACCAATGACCTACTCCTTAACAAAATTGAGTGTGGCTTGAGTGTGAAGCATTTTGGGGGACACATTTATCTTCCATTCCATTGTCTCTCTACTTCATATTAAGAAGAAAAAAAAAAGCTAGGAGCGAAGACACTGTCAATGGAAATTGGGCTTTTTATCTGTTATCTTTTTAAATGCGAACATTTATAAGCAAATTAATAATCAAGAATAGGCTAGAGACTCAGGGTGAGTCTTCTGAGTCTTGTTGGTTCGTTGGTTGTGCTTCATAAAAAACCTATTGACTAAAACTCCTCCTCATCAGGCAGCTCGTATAGGTCGTATAAGACCATCTATGTTCTTCTTCTCCTCTGAGTTGTTCCTTTTTCTAAACTTCATTCAAATGATAATAGAAAACAAAAAACTGACATGAAGACTTCTATCTATCTACTTTTTTGTTTATTATTTAGATTGTTTTTGTCTAGTATTTGCGATTGTTATCTTCTCAACTACAGGAGTACAGTACCAAACCCCGAGTGCCTATTTATGAGATAGCAAATTAAAATAAAATGACAGACGGTTTTTAAAGAAATATAAGTATTTGTCAGTATAGAAGAGTAGTAGATGTCTAAAGCCAGACAGACAGAGAATCGTTTGACCTCTTCGTGTCAACAACATTTTTTGATCAAAAATGTCACTGTTTTAGTCTGGAAAAGGAAATTCATGTCCTTTAATGTATAACTTTTTTTTTGTATATTCCATAAGTTCCTGCTCTTTTTTCTTTCTTTGTTTAGAAACTGAAATAAAACAATTCTTTAAAACACCAGGAAGTTGACTGATTTCCTAAAATGCATTTTTTCTCAACGTTTCTTCTTTTATAGAACGCGTGTGATAGATTAGATAAAATATCAACCATCACACCAACACCAACTAAAGCTGCCGCAGCATAATTACTTAACTACAAAAAACTACTTCTGCACATTCAAACCAACGTCGACGCCTCCGCGCCGCCGCTACAGCTGCTATCAGAACGCAAACAAAAATCCAACAAAAAACAAAAAAGATAGAAGAAAATGAGTTCAGTCGATGAAATCAGCACAATTGAAATGGTATCGCTCGTGAGGCCAGTAAAAACTCCAACATCAGATGAATCGGAAATCAAACGAACAAGCTCAAGTGATGTTGTGACAGCAACAACATCGTCATCTAGTCAAGCGACAACGACAGCAAACGACATAACGAAGATCTCCACAATACAAACATACGATGCTGGCACCTCGACATTGGACGCAACAACATCGAATACTTACCGTCCGAGTGCTAGCGGCAAATATGAACGGAAAATTGGTCATCGCCGAGTTGGGGAGGGCGGAGAGATCACCTACAAGAAGATCCACAGTAGCCAGATCATGGGATCGATACAACTTGGTATCCAGCATACAGTTGGTAGTTTGGCATCGAAGCCGAAGCGTGATCTGTTGATGAATGACTTTTGGGAGATCGAGAGTATAAATTTCCCTCCAGACGGATCCAGTATTACCCCTGCTCATCACTATAGTGAATTTAGATTTAAGGTTTATGCCCCAATTGCATTCCGTTATTTTAGAGATTTGTTTGGAATAGCTCCGGATGATTTTTTGATGTCTATGTGTGCATCGCCACTGCGAGAACTCTCGAATCCCGGTGCGTCGGGATCGATATTCTATCTAACCGATGACGATGAGTTTATAATAAAGACTGTCCAACACAAGGAGGGTGAATTCTTGCAGAAACTACTGCCTGGCTATTATATGAATCTGAGCCAGAATCCGCGGACACTGTTGCCGAAGTTCTTTGGGTTGTATTGCTTCCAGTGTAACAGTAAGAATGTGAGATTGGTGGCGATGAATAATCTGCTGCCGTCCGATGTGAAAATGCATTTAAAATATGACTTGAAGGGTTCGACTTTTGGGAGGAAGGCTTCGAAGGCGGAGAGAAGTAAACCATCGCCAACATACAAAGATCTGGATTTTAAAGAACACCATCCGAGCGGGATATTCCTCGAGACGGACAAATACAATGCCTTGATAAAGACAATTCAAAGAGATTGCATGGTTCTTGAGTCCTTCCAGATCATGGACTACTCGCTTCTGGTGGGCGTTCATAATCTGGATCTGGCGTTGAAGGAACGCAAAGAGGAACGAATAAAAAATGCCCGACAGAAGCTTCAACGCAGTGAGGAAGTGTGCATGGAAGACGCTCCCGAAGCCGATCAGGGAATAGCGCAGATAGAACGAGATCGCACTGCTGGGCCTTCGGCTCTCAACCGAAGTCGGTCGATGAACCGCCAGAGGTTGGTGGCCCATTCGACGGCGATGGAGAGTATTCAAGCAGTTGATGAGACAATCGACGAAGAGGAGGACGTTCCGTTGGGAGGCATCCCGGCGCGAAGCGAGAACGACGAACGTTTACTGCTCTACATCGGTATTATCGATATCCTTCAATCGTACAGACTCAAAAAGAAGCTCGAACACACATTCAAAAGTATCATCTACGACGGTGACACGGTCTCTGTGTGTCGGCCATCATTCTATGCTCAGCGGTTTCAGGATTTCATGAGCAAAACTGTTTTCAAAAAGACGCCCACATTTCCACTGAAGCATTCCCCATCCAAGCGAAAAACCAGCAACGTAAGTAACAGTATATCATTGCCGTTGCGCATGCCCGTAAGAGCGCCCTCCCTTACCGGCAGCAGTGCATCCAGTTCGGGAGCTATTCCAAAAGATCGTTACCGTACTATCCCTTCAGGTTCATCAACACCACCGCCCGCCTTTGATGACATCTCCGAAGAAGGAAGTATTCACATGACCGTCCGACAAACTAGCTCTGGCAGTGAAACAAACATAATCTCCAACGAAGATGGACGAAACTCCAATACGTCGATGACCCAAAAGAATATTGTCACCACTACAGCGACATACGTTATAGAGGGCGCTGTCAGATAAAATTGGTATAGCAATGCCAGGGGCAAACGAATCTCTACTGAATGTAGATGGAATTTGGGTATTTATTTAATCGATTTTTGTTTCCTTTACTTTTATGTTTAAAGTAGGATTGATTGTTTATAATATATAAGTATAATATAATTATTAAATGTGGATAAAAGAAAAATGAAAATATGTTGATAGGTAGTGTTTTGTTGTTATCATTTTATTGTGGAACGCAAATATCGAAAAAAAAAATATAGAAAATTGTGGCCATTTGCCTTACAACTACTTTTTTTTTCTTCTCTTTCTTCTTCTTCGTTTTCTCGGGACCTAATCTCATATTGTATTAACAATTTACTATTAAATTTTTTAGTTAGATACAAAATGTAATAAAATTATTGTTTATTTAAATGTTGTATGTATTTAAATTTAGTACGTTTAACGTTTGTACTACACAAAAAAAAACAAAAACACAAACTGGTGATCATATTTTAACTAGAATATGTTATGAAAAAAGTTTGATGCAATAGAAGAAGACATAAAATAAAATTAAAAAAAAAAAACAATATAATATTGAAAAATATATTTTATTTTATATATTTAAAAAAAAACAAACGAAATACTGTGTTATGTGTTTTCTTTTTATCATGTTTTCTTATTTGAAGTAAAAATTAGTTAAAAAAAATAGAAACAGTAGAAATATTTATTTTTTTTTTAATCGGGCAACCCTTTTTTTGTATTTGGTCTTTTTGACAGCTGTCACTTGATTTATGTTCAATTTGTCTTTTTGACAGCTGCCACTTGATTTATGCTCAATTCGGTTTGCCATTTCATAATAAATTAAAGAGTTACTTGAACAACGTTTCAAAACCGTGAAAATTTTTGAAATATTAATCAATACATTTATTGAAGAAAATCGAAATGAAGGAATGAGCGCATTATCTCAGGTTTTGGGCCTGGCCTGTGGCGTTGTTTCCAAGATCATGCGATTTAATGCCTTAGAAGAGAATGTTGGTCGAAACTTGGGCCTGTTTTGGCTGAAATTATTCGAGTCTCTTACCAAAAATCTTCTTCGAAAATAAAGGCAACCCCTTGCTTTAAAATATGTGTTTTGTTTCTTCTTGGAAACATTGCGTCTAAAACACACCCACTAAATTCCTGATACAAATAAAAAGCCATGTAAGCTTATGTTAGGTTTTACGGGAAGATGTATTAGCAATTGCAAAAAAGCTAATCCTTGTGAATCCATTGTTCTCCCCAGGATATGAACAGAATTAGGAAAAGTGGAAGTTTGTGGAAGGAAGGATGGGGTTGATTTTGGTCAGGGTTGCCTCCCTGAGAGCATTTTAATATTCTTGACCTTTTTGGTTAAAAGAAAGTTAAGGCATTCGCGGGGACAGTAAAATGTATCCTCTTCTGTCTTCTTGTCGTCACATCGTGCAAATAAACACGATGATGGTTATCTGGGTATGCATTGAGTTGTGACCTGTTAGGATACCAGTCAATAGTGATAATAGAGACTTGCTTTGTTGTAAAAGGAAGTAACTACTTTCTGCTTGCAGTTTCGAGGAAATTGTTTTGAATTTTCAAATTGATTTGATCTAATTTCTATTAATCAGTACTATTAAATGCGATGAAGCAGTGATCCGTTTTTGTTCAACTTGTCTGTTCTTTCATTTACGTCTATGTGACTTTGGCCTCGGACCTAAAATAGGATAACCGTGTTAGATTTTGTTGAACTCAACTACCTGCGGTACTGTCTTACCAGGCTTTTAATTGGCGCTTGGGTAAAAAAAAACTAATAGCACAATTTCTCTTTTCGTCTATGCCAAAACGTTCATTGGGCAATAGAGAACATTTAGAATTTAAAATATACGAGTTTCCAATTTTAGTCATAGACTTGGGTTCGTGGGAAATGTATTTTTCTACATAACTCAATCGTTTGTTGATAAAATAGATACTCTCTTTTATAGAGAAAAAAGTTCCGGAAAAAAATTGGACCAGAACCATAGTCTGTGTAAATGATTTAATTAGGGTTTTTTTTTTAAACCTTTGATTAATCAACTGATATTTAGAATTCTTGTTCTCGTTCTAATCGAATACAAACTTGCTACCTATTCTATTATTTCCCAGAACTTAAACTAATTGGAAATATTTATTTTATCCTAATAACCTTCTCTCTACTTCGATTCTACATCCCCATTTACCTGTCAGTGACAAACTTTCTCCGATTAACCTTCTGGCAGTTGTGTCGTATAATAATAATTATAATATTAATAAAACAATACCTTAGTATGCATAAAAAGAAAATTTATGATCATTTTTCAATCAGCGCAGCAGCAACAGCAGCGTTTTCTTTTCATCCCATTGGCATGGCCTTAAAATTGCCTTGGCATCTATAATATTAATCATATTTTTTTTGAGTATGTATGTATTTATATATCCTGCCATTCAGTAATTATACTTCTCTTAAATTAATATTGTAATATTATTTATTTTGCGTTCATCATTATTCATTTTCAATATTTAACGACAAGGACGATGACAATTCATAATAATTTCGTTTAAGTATACATTTTTTTGCAGCTGTGATATCAGGAGCGTATTTAATAAGCTATATTAAAAATAGATCAAATTTATATTGTTTGGTCAAGGAATGTGATGGATAAACTAATGACATAAGTTAGTTACTATAGTAAAACTTCAGAGTAGGTTAATGGCTTAAAGTAGCTTTTTTGAAAAGGATACCCTCAGTGAATTCCAACATTTACTTATTCTTTTGTATGGAGTATAAAAAGGTCTCTCCTTAATCCGCTCATGTATAGGTTGAGAATAATAAAATAAATGACTATGGTGAAGAATTATAATAAAAGAAAATTATTTCCGATAACAATAACACATTAAATAAGCAATTAAAACTCAAGTGTAGTGTAGGAAGAAAATACCATACGCTCATTATTTTCGAATTAAAATTAAACAGAAAAAGTAAACAAAAGTTCTTTTCGAACTTTTAAAACTTTTTTGATCCATATTTTTTTTTGTGATTTAATTTGTCTTTATTTCTTAGAAAGGGTGTTTGTGTGGCTTCTTTCATAACAGATTTCTTTTATATTTGCTATAAATTATGGCAACTAGGTATATTAAAATCCGCCATGTAGGTGAAGTAACCCGCGAGCTATTACCAAAGCTTCTTTGAATTGATTCATTTGTTCTTGACAGAGCATGGGAACGTAATGACTTACTTCAATTGAGTACTCTTGAGTTCTTTATTTGGTTCACAAACCCTTTAGTTTGATAAATACAAATAATCAATTGAATGGACTTTTCAAAACAACTCATACCACCCACTACCTCCACTCTCATGGCTCGAATCTGATTGTTATTCTTGTTGAATATCAGCATCATCATTCCATAAGGAAAGGATGGATTGGATATACGTACGTACGTGCCAGGATAATGTACATAAGTAACGTATATTCCATATATTTTTTACGAGTGTTGTTTTAAATTTTATTCAAAAGCTATTTGTGCCACTATAGTAGATATATTGTAGTACTCGTAGAATCGTACTGATATTTTATATGATATCCTTTCCATGTCAAAGTTACATTGCGTTGGATTGGAATTATGGAATAGCGTGAGTAGGGTGTTCGGGGACATACAAAAATAAATAACGATTGTTAATTTATGGTTGATTGATGCCAATATCGATGGCAGAGGTATACATACATTCATATAGTTTTTTTTTATTTTGATTTCGTAACCATAACCATCACCATCATCAGAATCCTTTGTCGTAGTCATCAACTTTATACCAATTCGATTTTTTCATAAAGAGAGGACAAACGAATAAAAGTTCATATCTATATATGTATGTAGCATTGCTGGATAAAATGACGTATATATTTATGTTTGCTGCCAACTTGGCGAAAATATCAACGAGAACAAATTAAATAAAACAAAAGCAGACAAAAAATATTATAACTATCAAAATGAAAACAAAAAATTGAAAATATTGCTGAAAGTTGACAAGAACATTAAATATTATTGAACTTTAAATGGTTTTATATTGCTGCAATTAATGAGCAACAATAAACATAAAAAGCTTAGACAGACCTTGTAAGCTTTATGATGGTATATTTGGGTCATCGAAAAATGAAAATTCGCTTGAAAATGTTGCAAAATTTATTTGAAAAAGTTAAGTTAATAACGATAGGAAATAAAGTAGAGTGCCAAGTTTTAAAATGTATTCTATAGGTACCTGAAATTCTATAAACAGCATTGTATTACTTCTTCAGAATTTGGTTTTGTTACGTTTACAAACAGCACAGGTTAATAAAGGGTGTTTGTTTTTAGAGGAATAGAAATGGAATAAAAAAGAAGAATGCAATCTTTAAAACTCATTTAATGAATTGAACTTGAAGATTGCATTAATTGATTTCATCTAAAGATTAGGACTTCAAAATAAGCAATGACTTATAATTTGGTCATAAAAACACTGCAATCATTTTTTCTTCAATCATTTGAGTGCAATCAATTGACCGCTAACTAAGAAACAAGAACCATGGTTTTCAAAATAAATTTGCGCCAGTGTATTGATGTTGAAATGACAAACCAACCTTAATGGCTGAAACACAAACACGCTTCAGCGTCGGTTTCGATGGGCCCGCTTTGAGGTTCCTTTGAATGACATTTCCAATATGACATTTCTACAATGGCACTTCTCTTATTAGCATTCTGTCTCAAAAGTTTTTGTTTGATTTTTCGTGCAGTGCAAAAAAGCCGAAGCTGAAGCCGGTTTGTGTTTCAGGCATAACATACTTAATAGCTGACAAAATGGGCAATAGTTGCAATATTTGTTGCGAACTTAAAGTTATATACCTCTAAACACCCATTGGCTGCGTTCAATCTCGTGTTAGATAGGGTATCTTGGATAGGTGAAATTTTAGATACCTTGTTGAACGAGTTGGATAGCTGTCAAAAAATAAAAAAAAACTTTCAGCTGTTCACAAAGATCAGAGAAACATTTAAGCTTCGAAGTCAAAATTGTCCTGGTAAACAAAGTAAGTTAATTTTGAAGTTTAAAAAATAGATCATTGCCCATGTTCTGCATTTCACTTATTGGGAATACACTTTGCGAAAGTGAATTTGGGTGTTCCACAATTCGTTATCGTGAATTGGATTTTCGAACATGCAAATGGATGTTCTGTATTTCGGTTTGTTCCATTTTTCGAACGCATTCAAATCACATTTTTTAATTTTGTGAATTGATCTTTGAAAGCTTCCTTTTGCTAGGAATTTGGAGGGTTGCAGCAAGTTTTGAATTGAAGAAGGTATTATAAAAAGTTCTATCTCTCTTAGAACATATAAAAAAGCATATTTGCTTTAACTAAAATAACTTAATTTATTAGAACAATTCTACATAATTTTCACACAAGTAAAATGTGTCAGCAAATCCAGTATATTTTTTTCTTTCTTATTTAATCTCTTGAATTCTTCTTTCTTTTTTCACTTAAAATTGATAATAATATTGCATCCATCTTCAAAACAGCAAACATTTTACTTCAGAAACAAAATAAAATTGTATGATTCTTCAGTTCTGACAGTTCGAAGCAATTTCGAAGTTTTCGAATTCGATCGAATTAAAGAACATGCAATTTCATTTCACGTGAAATTGAAAAGTGATTTCAATTCACTTTCGATCGAAATTCGGAACATGGGCGCATAATTACCTTCTAAAATTCGGAGGCAAATAGCTTCTTAATCGTCTATTATGTACAGAACATATCAAATACAACTTCAACTAACATTTTCTATCCTTTTGTTTACCAACAAATACATGAAGCTGAAATCAATTTTCAAGTTTATTGAAATTCAACCATGTGCTGAATAAGCTGATCTGTCAGATACCTACATACCGCAGAAATTCTTGGATACCTTTGGATTCTTTTATTGACATCTCAGCTGTTTTTAATCAGCTGTTATCTTACACGTAGAACACTTTCAAAAAGGTATCCAGATACGCTATCTGTCCGAGATTGAACGCAGCCAATGGCTAAAACACAAACACGCTTCTTCGTCTGCCATTCTGCATTACGATGGGGCAGCTTCGAGGTTGTTGTTATTTTTTTCTCAAAAGCTTGTTTTGATTTTCCGTGCAGTAAAAAAAAATTTATTTGAAAACAATTAAAGTAGCTTACACAGTCTATACCTAATACCCGACGGGAATTCCTCTAACAGTAGGTAAATGTATTTTGTTTGTTAACTTTTTTTTTTTACAACTGTTACAGACAAAGCAAATGTTCAACAGCTATTGAGCTGTCAGACAAAGCAAAATATGTTCATCAAATTTGAACTAGAGCTTCCGTTTGGAGTCACATTACGTTCTTTTTCTTACGAAACGTGAGGTCAAAGCTTCATTATGATAGCATGCATTGAATTCCTAGCAAAGCCGAAGCTAAAGCGTGTTTGTGTTTTAGCCATAAAAGACTTGACAGCTGGCAAAATAGGTGCTTGTTACAATAGTTGTTGCGAACTTAAAGTTATATATCTCTAAAAAACATCCATATAAGTTTATCCAAAAGTTTAAAGCTTGATTTTTTTAGCTTTGACACTTAATGTTACCTAATTTGCACGATTTAAATCATGCCCTTTCCAATTATCGATACAACCTTGTCCCAGGAGACGTGAAGGCCACACGAAACTTTGGCAAGCTTCTGTGTCATTCAAATTCAAACACTTTGGATTAGATTCGGTTTTGTGTAACAGAGACTCTTTTTGGTATAAGTCTCTTTACTTTTTTTGCGAAAACAAAACAGTGCAGGTTTAGTTTTGTAAATTTTGTATATATTTAATACGTTAAAAAACAAGAAGATTTGTTTTGAAAGCTACATATTTTTCAATGAAATTCAACAGTTTGTACCTTAAAATGGGCAACGAACTATAATTTAGTGTTTATAGCATTTTTCGTTCCAAATGTCATCAAGAACCTTTATTTCGTTATCAAGTAAGCTCTAAGCAGAATTTGACAAAATGTTCCATTTATTTATGAAACACACTTGAGAAGAGTCAAAAGTTTTAGAAATTGCTTTCTGTCATTTTAACACCTTACGAAACAAACATTTGGCGCTTTTCTTTTTTAGTTCAAAGCTGAGCTCTGAGCAGAGTGAGCAAGCAGAGTGGAGTAGGGTAGAGTTCTGAGCAGAGTATGTTCAGAGCCTTCTGATTTAATTATGAAACAACTTGAGCACTAAACTGTAATGATTTTAAATGTCGTCTGTTTGAAGGCGTTCAAAATTTTCTGTAATCAAATTAATTAATAAAACAGTCATAGAGTTGGTCCATTTGACTCCTGAAATAAATTTGATTCATAAAAATGCTATATGCAGTTAGTTTTGTCTACATTATCTTTCCTTCTACACTAAAGCAACTAGCCTCTTCCGCCATTTTTATTGTTTTCACAATGATTTTTTTAATTTCCCGGCTTTCAAATATCAAATTGTTTGTGTTCAGCATTTTACTCCGTTTACTCTGTTTATTCTGAGCTCACAGAGAGTGCTCTGAACACGTTCAGAACTAAAAAAGAAACACGAATTCGAAGCTCTAAACGATCAGAGCTCAAAAAGAAACAATTATTTTTTTTGACAGTTCGAGCTCTGCTCTGAACTAAAAAAGAAAAACGCCAATTAAGTCAGCAGCGCTCAGCTTTTTACTTCAAGTTCACTTTATTCAGACCTTATAGAACACGCTACGAGCAAAGAATTATAAAAATCCGTGTTTAAGATTTCTAACTGAAAAAGTGAGAAATATGTTTCTAAGAATACGGAAATTTTCTAAAATCTTGAAATATTAAACTGGTCCAAACAAATTTTGACATTTCAAATGACTAGTGAGAAAAAAGGTGTCAAATTCCAGTGATGCCAACCTAAGGCCCCAAAATTTTGGGCTGTTTAAAAACTGAAGATTTTAACTAGCGTCTTAGAAATCATCGATATAAGATGAGTCTTTATTTGTATTGAAAGAATACTTGGATACTTATGAAGCTTTAAGTAAAGAAGAACAAAATTACCAAACTAGCCCCCTTTTACCTTATTTGAAAGCAACAAATTTCAAAATTTGTATCGACGTAGAACATATTTAGATGCAATACAATTTAATTGAGTTCAACCTGAGGTCAAATTTGACTTAAAAACCTTAAAATATATATACGATATTTTTCTGGTGAAGAAACGACAATTGTTATGATTTTCCTTGTTTTTGTTAAATTATAAGTCCCTTAAAAGCTGATTTTAATCTCTATGCCATTACAACACCTGTCCAATTAATTGAGATATTTCAAGTAGGTACATCTTAAGTAGGTCGTAAAGATTTTCTACTAAACCAACTTACTTCCGATTGCAAAGAGCAAATTCCGGGAAGACACTTCTTGGTTTTAATATCAAAGTCAATGAACTGTCATCAAATGTCTATTGAAACACGTTCCACATTTATAACAAGTAGGTATTAAACGATGAAACACTATCCTTAATGTTTAATATTAAATACTTAAGACAATATACCTTCCTATAAACACATACCTATGTACCTTTATTCATATATAGACATGCAAATACATAGGTATACAAAATAAACCCCATCATCATCATCATCGTCGTCATCCATACGGCATAATCCACTTAAGTGGAAATAATAATTATTCTAACGACAATTTGAATTTTTAATTAAATCCGTCAAGTTCCATGTTTCTGGGAGCTATAGGAGCTGGAAACTGTTAGCTAGGATGTTGTTATAGGAACCAAAACCACCCCATCCCCAACCATAGAGAGAAGCATCATCAGTAGTGCCACCACGTCTTAGCCTAATTATGTGGATCATTAAAAGTGATTATCCACAAACAACGTACCTATACATATATACCTTCTTTCACATTCATATACAAAAAAACACACACAAACAAAGAGAATAAACATTTCTTTAGTTGTGTGTGTAGTATCTGTGTTTTAGGATGGGGGTAATTTTTGTTTGATTGCTGAAACTAAAAGCGTCCGCCCTCATCATCATCATTATCATCAAGATAGTCCTTTATACAAGTCACACCATCAGCCAACAGGATAAATGTTCAGATAAACTTAGGATAGGAAATAAGTTTTGTATCACACTTTTAGCCTCTCTGGTTGACAGGAACAGGAAATAAAAAAAATAAAAACAGAAAAGTTATTGTATTTTTTTTTTTATTTCTGGGTCATCCCTTAATTACTTTCAATGATCATCAGTGATTAGGATTAAGTAAGAAAAAGTAGATGAACAAAAAATTCAATAAAAACAAATAAAACTGAATTAGGATGCTAACCAAAAAGTGATGATGTTGACTAAAACAATATACACCATCAGTCCATTACCTATAAATAAAAACACGAAATCTTTACCAATATTATAAAGCCGAAAAGTTTTGTTGTTTGTTTGTCTGCTTGTTTGTTTGTTTGAAGGCGCTAATCTCAGGAACTACTAGTCGCATCTGAAAAATTCTTACAGACTAAGTTAGCCCATTTATGTAACATCACACTTAGTATGTGACAGCATATAATAATCTTTAGAAGTTGGCTGACTATAACCCGTTTATGCTTACAAGATGTTATCTGCATGCGACTAATGCAACGGGTGCAGCTAGTTTATACATAAACATCTCAAGTAGATACCTGAGTATACCCAAATTGGAAACGGACAATACGAAAAGTTTTGTTGTTTGTTTGTTTGTCTGCTTGTTTGTTTGTTTGACGGCGCTAATCTCAGGAACTACTAGTCTGATTTGAAAAATTCTTTCAGATTAAGTTAGGCCATTTATATAACATTAGCTTAGTATGCGACAACATATAATTATCTTTAGAAGTTGGCTCACTATTTTGCTAACATGATGTTATCTACATGCGACTAATACAACGGGTGCAGCTAGTTTAGACATAAACATTTTAAGTAGGTACCTGAAATTGGAAACGGATAATAACCTTTGTGAATCAATGTAGTTTTTTTTTCTGACTAACAATTGATGACTCTTGAAGGTGGTGGGTGTTTAAAAATGGTCGTCATAACTTTTCAAACTATTGTATCACTATATTTTATGAAACCTCAACCTCTATCACCCAACTTCCAAAAATGAGACCAACGAACGTGTTAGGAATTTTAATACGAGTACTCATCATCCAAAAAAACAAAAAAACGATAGTCAGGCAAATTCCATGATAATAACTTGAACAATGGCTACCGATAGAAAATATGACAAAAAAGGTGAATGTTAAATAATACAAAAATAACAACAACAATAACTAAACACAAAGAAAGAATTTAAAAAAAAACTTTAGATCCATTTAAGTTCTATCGACCGTTAACCAAATTGAGTCAATACATTATGAGCGCAAGCATATTGCACAAGTGTTGACTGCAGAGTGCACTATTGTGAATGTGACACGAAGACAGAGCTACCAGAGTTTACAAATTACAATTTTTTTTGTCATTTTTTTTTGACATTTACTAAGTGAAACAAAACACACGTCAAAAGTGTATAGAGGGTTATCCATTTTGCGGTTTCAACGTTAAATGTAAATAAAACATATATAAAACATGTTTTTTTATGATATTTCTTTTTGAATATAAACTTTGAACGTGGACATTATGTGTGAAAGACTACATCATTAAATTGACCATAACGCAAATTGTTGCAAGCATCGATTCTTTTGAGGTTATTTTCGACCACTTTTTGACACGTAATGGGCGGTATCTCAACTGTAGCTTGACGAATGCTTGTTTTTAACTGCTTAAGAGTTAAAGGTCTATCTCTATAAACACGGTCTTTTGAGACCAAAAAAAAAAGTCCAGAGGTGTCAAATCGCATGATCTTGGTGGCCAGCTGATATCGCCAAGAATATAAATTAAGCGGCCAGGAAATGCCTCTCGCAATAAAACCATATTCGCTAGACTTGTTTGGCATGTGGCACCATCTTGTTGAAACCACATATTTTCCAAGTCGTATTTTTCAATAAAAGGTACAAAAAGTCTGTTATCATATGATCATAACAAATTGACGGTGACACTCGTTCCATTGTCTCGTTTTCGAAGAAGTAAGTTCGAATCACTCCTCCAGACCTAAGAGCACACCAAACAGTGACTTTTTGTGGATGTAAAAACCTCCCTTTAATTACTTGAGGATCCTCAAAACCCCAGATGTAGGTGTAGGTCCAAATGGAAAAAAAAACCATAATGTGTCGTAAGACAGTCCTAATTCTTGAGAACAACAAGGAATCGACACTTTCAGGTCTCCGGCAACACTTTCACTTGCACAGGCCATACAATTTCTGTATCTAATCTAGTCTCTTCAAATTTCTTCACCAAATTCCTTGCAAATTGCTTGTCATAATCTCCTCTTAAAGCACGATATGTGGCGGTGGTAGAATAACCATTTTTGTAGTAGGCCTTAAAAATGTTTATTCGTTGTGCGATAGTCCATTTTCGTAAATGTCATAATTTCAACTGAAAAAAAAATGGTTCAACAACTAAGTTTGACAGATGTCGAAGTCCAGGCCTTTACTTTTGAAACCACAAAATGGATAACCCCTTATAAGTACATTAAAAGAAAAAAGCTATTGTGGTATACTCTGGCGTATACGTACTTTTTTAACTTTTTCATTTTTGCTAATATAAACTTAAAAAATTAGACAAACAATTGATTAAAGTTTACATACATTAATTTCAGAAATCCAAACTTACTGTTGCATACATTTTTGGTAAATAAAAAATAATGATACCTACAGCCCAATTAAATTAGAATTTTAGCTCGTAAAAAATATCAATATTGATAAAATTTGGCGAAGAAGGTTTAAAGCTTCGACAATTTCTTATTTTGTTTTGTCTTGTCTTGACTTTTGTAGATCAAACCCTTGGCAGAAATGTGACAGATCGATAATAACAAACGGCAACCCTATAGTTAAAATATTATGTACATTATACCGCATATAGCGTATGAGGAAATTTTAATTCGATACCATTTAGCTTAGTGGTATGTGCAGTGGACAATGAAACATAATATAATCACCTATGCAATATTCCGTGATAGCTTAAGCTGATGACAGAATGGGCCGACGAACGGCCTGTTGTAGAGCATACCTATAGCATAGTATCAGAAAAATAAAGGCATTCAAAAACAAAAATAAAATACAAATATATTGTTGAAATTTTTGTGGAAAACTTAGGGTTGGTTTTTGTGTTTAAGTTATAAATATATCAGGATTGAAATATTTTGATATTTTTTGTGTTTGTTTTGATACTCTTTGTTATTATGAGTATAGAGTATGTAGGACACATATCCAATACACACACACTCCCTCATACCAAGTCATATGGGTATAATATTAATAAAAAGTTATGTGGAATTTTAATATTATCACACTAGAGTATTTGAAGTATTAACATTTTTTTAAAACTTTTTTGTTTGTTTTTATATCAGTTTCAAAAATAAGTTAAAAAAAATAATAAGTACCTAGTGAAAACCAAACCATAACGATATATAACTTGGATGGAATTTCATATTCAAATAAAGTACCTATGTTATTTTTTTTAAAGGTAGGACGAGGACCTATGCTTTGCTATGTTGCTATGACAGTTAAATTTAACATAAAAAATATGTTTTCTCTGTAATTTTGGAATGCTTCCCTATTTATTTTTTTCAAAACAAAAACATTAACACGAAAAGGTAGCTTAATAATTTTAATGATACGACATTTTAAAATCAAAATAACTTCCTATGGGAAGTTAATAAAAAATCAGTTAAAAACAAAAATTACAACCATATTGATTCTTGGAATGGATCCAAAAAATAGACACCGTGTTTTGAATGTATTATTAAATTTACATTGTGTACAAAAATACACTATGCATGTTTAAAACTAACTAAATAAGCAATTGCATGCAATTTCATTTATAATAAATGGTTGATAAGTTACTATAGTGTTGAATTTTTGTCTCTTGTAATTTAATGTTTTATATCACGTACAAGGCTAACAAATGATGCATTCATTCAAAAACGTTGATCTTTGCATTTATGGATTTCACTTTAAGATTGGACTGTAATTTTTGCAAGAACCATTTATTTGACCTTAAAAAGCGTGTAATCATGTTAAATTGTGATGCAATCATTTGAGACTTTGCATTTTATTAAAGCCTTTGCATTCTTTAATGAAATTTCACAATACAATCCAATCTAATTTATCCCGTACACCTCCCTGACGAATTTTCGGTGTCATAAAATAAGATTTTACAATACAAATTTTAAAAGTGTGTAGTGAAATTTTACTTAAGAATGCAAAAGAATGTGCATTCCCCTAAAGATTACATTCAAAAAAGATTGCATTCTTTTGAAGTGTGGCACTAAACATTTAAAAAAGAGTAAGATATCGATCCTGTTTCACCAGTTTTATTATAAACGACCGTTTTCTAAAGCAATATTTATTTGTTAACTACTCAAGTCAATAAACTTGTTAACATGTTTCTGCAATGGTTTTCTTAATAATATCTAATCTTGACTCAAGATGAGAGTGACTTAAACGTACAGTAGAGTGTTTTTGTCAGCCATTTCTGATATAATTTGTGATTTCGCTTTGAATTATCTGGCGGAAAGGACTCGGGTTTTATTTAACTACACTGAGTTACAAAAAAAGTGGCGAACCTAAAATTTTGCAACATTTTGAAGTATCTTAAACAAATAAACGTTTTTCTGGTAAAGTTCTGTTTATTAACAACAAAAGTAAGTCATTCATGTAAAATAAAACGAAAAAATAGGAAAAAGTTAGCAATAAACCATAAATTAAGGAAAATAAGCAAAAACTTCATAACTTGACATTTTACATTTTTTTAAACTAGTCTTGTTTCTTCAATTGTGGGTACTTCCTCCACGGACATCTAATAAAGCTTTAATTCGCCTGGACAAACCTTGGATGAGGTTTGTTACGATGGTATCGTCCAAATTTTCCCACTAGTGCAGATCCCAGCTCATGGAGTGTTTCTGGAAGGGCGAGTTGCCTCCTTATCATTTTTCCCAGCAGATCCCAAAGATGTTCGATGGGATTTATATTAGGGCTCATCGCAGGCCAAACCATTACATCGATATCCACTTCTTGTAAGTAGTCGGAAACGCACCTAGCAATGTGTGGTCTAGCGTTGTCCTGCATTATCAAGAAATTGTCTCCAATAAATGGTGCGAAAGGAACCACATATTCCTTAAGAATGTTGTTGATGTAGTAACTGGAGTTTACCGATCCTTCCGATGATCCACAGCTCGCTTTTTTCGTGCATGGAAATTCCAGTCCACACCATGACGAGCTGGACAACCGTTTCCGAAGAGTATCTTTCACCTGATCGTTTCCACATTCTGCTACGTCCATCTGTTGAGCGCAGACAAAACCGTCACTCATCTGTGAAAAGAACTCTACCCCAGTCGGCCTCGGTCCAATATTGGTAAAGTTAAGCAAATTCCATCCGACTACGATTGGGCTGTAAAGTGAGTCTTGGTACACGAGCAGGTCTTCTTACTCTCAGGCTACTCTCGGAAATTTAATCAATTATAAAAAGGTTTGAACAGCTTAATACGTATAGTATCAATTTTTCATTTTTAAGTAACATAAGCGAATTTTCAGAATGTTTTAGCATTAGGTAGTTTTAAAGATTTAGATAGAGAAGAATTGTTTCAAGAGTTAACCATAATATCGTAGCTTGTTACACCACAAAGCTCAAGATGAGATGTGTTAAATTTTAATTTTAGTTGAAACCTTGAAGATTTTTCTCCGAAGTTATGAATTGCTCTAAAAATCCTTAACACAATCCCGGTCACGGTAGCTTCAGGAGAACGTAGTTTTTCTAAACTTAAAATTACTAAAAATTATCTTAAGCTTATCTTAATGTCAATTGAAAAAATTCTTAAGACTTTGATGTTCTCATTTCTGAATTTGCAAAATGTAAGACCAGAAAAGTAAGTTTTCAAGTATAAATGTTTCCCCTCTGCTCATTTCTTCGCTGTGTTTTAGTTCATAGTTTAGACCTACTGGGGATACCTCAATAAAAAAAAATTGAGAGTCTACCTCCTCGGTAATGTTGGAAAGGCGTGTGTATCAGTTTATGTGTGAAAATTTAAAAAAGGGGCGCTTTCTACAAATCTTGCACAGGGCGCAGGATTATCTGCCTTGCACTATCCACTAATCGGGGTCTCACCGTTTGGGCATTCACAGCTCTCCCCTACGGATCGAAGTCTATGAGACAGCTCAACCGCTGTTTGGCTTTGAAGCACCAAATATCGATCATCCCTTGCCGAAGTTTGCTCTGGGGCGACCTGAGCCTTTCCTCTGGTTGCAGGAGTTGGTTTTTCTGTATCTTTGAATGGCTTCTCTTACCGACGTCTCCGGTTTTCCGATCATAACAGCGGCATACTGAGCACTTCGTCCATCCCCAACTAAATCCAGCATTTGTATTTTTCGAAGATTCATAGGAATTGGATAATTGTGGGAACTTTGCGTGTTCTCTGTGACTAAGGGCATAACACAGCGCCCTGGCGACTTTATAGAAAAATGATAAAGTTACGTCTTTCCTCAATATAATGCAATAATGTGATAAGAAAAATCGAAAAACACACAAATATACACCTAAACAAAAAAATCTCTGCAAATAATAACAACACATCAAAAAGTATGACTGGGTCACTTTTTTTGTAACTTAGTGTATAAACTTATATAATTCTTTAAGGAAACTTGTTCAGTTCAATTTGTTTAAGGAGATTATTCATATTCCTACTATAATCACTACCTTATTGAGAATTTTCAGGACTGTGCAAAAAAATTGTTCACTGAGGCGTATGAGGAATTTTTTTAATCGGTTTTGTGTTTTATTAATTGAAGATTTTTTGTAGCTTTAAATGTGTAGCATAATGTTGTGTACTGTTTTTTTGAAAGACAGTACACTTGTTTTTTTTTTAGCTGTCAACTATGAGTATGTTAAAAGTAATGAAACGTCAAAATATGTCGCTTCTAAAAAAATTCATAATAAACTTAAAGCAACATTTAAAAAAGTTACGTATACGTCTCAGTGTACAAATTATACAATCCGATCAATTTCATAAAATATTTGATATTTTTATTTTCCTTTCAAAATAATTATATTCAATGAACACACCTTTTTTTAAGTGTCACTTATCAATAGATAGTTGATGAGTAAGAGAAATAGTGTTTTGTAAAGCATTGTACATTCGTGGTGTGCGTTTGAAAACAAAATCTCTACACTTGACGGTATGTTCGCAATAGCGGATTTAGGGTAAAAAAATGGATGTTTTGAAAGTGCGAGTGTTCATGTTAAATGGATTGAGAGGCAATTGTCTTTTCGATAAAACTTTGATAAGACAACAAGAGACATCATCTTCAAGCGATAAAAAGTCTCGGTAATAGTTTTATCGCTTTTATGACAATTTTTTTTAATTTTTCCAAAAGATTTAGGATTGTTGGATTTTTTTAAAAGTGTGAACGAATTTTTAAAATGGTTACGAAATACTATTCCAAAAAAGCACTCTTAAAATTCAGTTAATTTAAATTATTTACGGGATTTCCTATTGAAATGGTAAAATCGTGTCTATACCTGCTGTTTGATAATAATAATTAACACATCAATAACATTAAAGTTGACCATAAACTGCTTCCATTCACATTTATAATCTAACTTAACAATTTATACCTTATTAAAACCCGCCCAAGGCTCTGCACTTTCTATAAGATGAAAGATCTGTTTTTCTATATACCCAAATTACATTTGAAATTTCATTCTTGGTTAACCACACCTAGCTATAGGAGTCTAGTCATGAAGCCCACATTTAACCAAAAACCATTTGTGTTAGTTAATCATTGCATTAAGTATATAAATGTCAGTGTTTATGTATAGATATGTTTTCTATTCAACAGAACCGTAAATTTATTCTTAACTGTACGAGTATAATGTGTATTGAGGGAAGGTACACTTAGAACTTCTTGTTGCGAGAATACCTACACGTAGCATCAACCAAAATTAACATTTTCTAAGGAATGTTAGAAATCTAATTCAACAACCACACACTATATATTTAGACCATCATCACATCATTCATGGACTGTTTTCTCCAGGTAACTCACGTGTAATAATGTGGTTGCATTGCCTTGCCTTACCTCCTGCTGCTACTACAAACTGACCAACCTAAAACAGAACAGAAGCTGAAGAAGGCCACTGATGCGCTATTTCACTATTTTAAGTAGATATGTTTGCTATAATAATATACATTCAAACATCTACAAAGTGATAAGCTTCCATATGGTCAAACATCTATTTGAAATAACACGGGGCAACAAAACTGAATTCAACAATATGATACATTGTAATAAAGGGAAGTTGGGAAGTTTATGACTACCAATGTAGATATTAGCCTGTTTCAAAACTTAACTAAAATGTCTTGAATTTTCAATGCAACTAGCTTTTTAGTTGGAGCTTAGTGAATTGATAACTCTTAAGAAATCTTTCATCGTATTCTTAAATTTTCAATGAAAATGGTATTGTATCTTCTGGCTTCTTTTCTTCGGTTAAGAACTTAAAAACTTGTCATATTTAAAGCACGAGTGAAACCTTTTCTTAAAGAAATTTGAAAGGCCTTTAAAAAAGGTCTCAACGTATTTTCTAGTAAGTGTACTCGTTTAAAAGTTATCAAAGGTCTATATAAATTTAATTTTTTTTTTTGAATCAGTCTAATGTATGTATAGATATGTATCAACTCGCAAAGATACAATTGAACCCCATTATGCGGTCTTGTACTCCCGCATTGTATGTAGCTTATAGCAATGAATATACCCATTCGGACGAACGGATGGACGATGACCAATGTAATACAAATCCAGTTGCAAACCATGCAGTCTAATAATACCTATAATCATACAATGTCCATATGTAGATATTTTACGGTCGGGACAAGTCGGACAGTAAAACAGTTAAATAAGCAATTTTAGTCAGTGTCTATTGTGTTTGGTGGAAGCTAAGCACATCAGAGGATATATAGAAAGATCATTCCATAAAGCTGCAGGTCTGTCTCTATCTTTCTCTCAGTACACAGAACACCTGAATATTATACTCACTGTTTAATGTCCACATTAAATTTACAGCGTTATAGTTTACCTACTACTCGTATATTTATGCCACCCATAAAGCTTTGACATCTATAGAAAATAACAATATAATTGACGGTGTAACATCACCTTAAATGGTCAAAATTAGTCATTGAGCTCCGATAGCACCAAAGGTGTGTTTCTGGTTTGCAACACACAGTATTGTTGCACTAAATTGTTTATATGCATATTTATAATGTATATGAGTACATTTCTCTCCACTGACAATATTGTACCTTCTATGAGAAGGAGCGAAAGAGATAGAAACCGGAAACACTGGGCTTTCACAAAACGATAAAGTGTTAACGACTGAATTATGTTTGAAACTCTGTCTGATGTCTAATTGTGACAATGGCGATAACACACTATGTTTTGTATGAACTATGCATATAGGGGGGTTTGTTGAATCTAAAATTCATGGTTCGATGGACCTTTTTGGTCAAGTTTCAAGTCGGACAATAGACAATAGATAGCTTTTACAGAAAATTAATTGCATTTGTGCGTTTATAAATTTGAATTAATTGTGTCGCTTAATTTCCATCAGTCTTTTGAGAATTGTAATGGAGAACAGTAAATTGATACTTGAATTGTGTTTAGGCTCAAAGTTGCGCAACATGTATTTACAAATATTCAATACTAACATTATAAAGAGCTTGTTTGTTTGTTTGTTTGCGTGTTTGAATGCGCTAATCTCAAGAACTGCTAGCTTGATTTGAAAAATTCTTTCAGTGTTAGGTAGGTAATTTATTGAGGGTAACTATAAGCTATATAAAATCTTTCTGATAATAATATGAGCAGAGCATAATAAGATATCTTTAAAAGTCGGGGATTTTTTTTATATTTCAGAGCTTAAACTGAAGAAGTAAGACAGAACTTTGTTCTTCAATTTTCAAACGTTGTGGATGGACGGTATCTGAAGAATGACAATGACAAGAGCATTACTTGTACCTAAATGTAAGAAATTTCTTAAACGCGATTTCTTTTGAATGATCAAACAAAAATAAAATCTAAATTCAAAAGCAACCTAGCTTTGACCAAGTCATTTGAAAATTTTGGTCACAAAAAATGCCATTAAATGGTAAAAAAAATTGTGCTCACCTAATGACAAAAAAACTGAATGCATTACCTGTTTATAACGTTTTTTTTTCAATTTTTTTATTGGATTTTCTTGTCATTTCATCTTAACCGAAATACGATATAGTATGTTGTCCTTTGAATAGACAGATATGCACATCAAAAACTCGTATACCGCATAGTAAACGTGCAAAATGCAATTTAAAAGATGCAAACATACATATACCTATACCCTACCATAACCTAACCTAACCTTAAAGATATATATGTACCTATCTTAACATGTATAGTAACATTACAAATACCAAACATAGAAGCCACAAAAGTACATTTAGCTAACCAACAAAGAAAAGATAATCAAAACGAGGAATCAACAACTGTAAAAGGAGGAAAATGCAGAACCAGAAGATCCTCTTTTACCTCCCTAACATCAGAATAAAATAATAGCAGCAAAAAGTTTAATGCACAGGGTGTCTAAGGTCATCGTGCGTCGTCGGTTGAAAATAAATCCGGCTCGAAGGACCAATAAACTTAATTTTGGAAAGAAATAAAGGAAGCGTTTGTTTTCTTGTGTGTTGTTATTTCAGCTCAAAATTATTTGCATTGGTCCTTCGAGCCGGATTTTTTTCATTGATTTTGGCAAATGAAAGTCCAATGCTGGAAAATACTTTCTTATATATTTTTGTATCATTCAGCCTTGTTTTATTGAGTCATCAAGTCGTCCATATAGAAGTCTTCACTTCCTATTTTCTTCAACCATTCCTTTTCCTCAGAACATTTTTTAGCTATCTCTAGTAATGGTTTCACAGATAATAATGATGCTGAAGCAGTTCTGTATGTTACCGTTGATATTTATTTTGCTTGTTGGGTCATCTTGCCATAAAAGGCGATATCCTATCTTTATCAGATATTTTTTTATTAAAATTTTTGACGTTCTTTCAGGACGCTATTGGTTAGCGTCCTCAATATGTACTCATAAACCATCTAGGGCCAACTATTACGGCATAGGTATTCCGCACCTTACTTTTGTTGTTACTATATAAGAAAAAAACACCCTATAAATACGAACAAATTTAGAGATGTTATCCTTTATGTTATACCATGATGCTATTAGATACAAAAACAATAGACAGACATGAGAAAATATACACTATACATTAGGTACACTCTCTTTCTTCTGGCTCTTCCCATACCAATTCATTCAGTTCTTAAATATATACCTAGGTACAAAGTCTATCTATAATATACCCATCTACAAAACCTCTTGAGTAAAACGATTTTGTGGCCAGAAACGACAGATAAAGAGGAAGAGAAAGAACAAAGACTAAAAATAAAAGAAAAAAATAGATAGAAAAAATAAGAAAGATTTTTCTGGTAATGAAATTTTAAACAAGATTGGATTATTTTGGCCATTTGGAAATGAAACTATTAATGTGCATCTCTAAGGGCTAATAGACGCAAAAGAGGCAAATATAAGTTAATTAGAAAATTATTCTTCAACTTAGGCATGGATTAATTTGGATAAATTGTAGTAGTAGTATATTGACTTCTGTATAGTTGCGCATAGTTAAGTTAAATAATAATTTGAAAGCCTTTGCAGTGTATAAGGTACTTAAGGGTATTTGTCTACCCTACCCATTGCACATTGCACTTAAGAGAAGTAATAATAATTAAAATTGTATCCTTCGACCAGAACCAAAACACTTTATTTGAATAAGTTGGGTTAGGGACATTTTATAGTAATATTATTTCTTGGTATATTTTCTGAGAAAATACATTCAATTAAATCCCGTATAAAATTTTAAACTCTTTGATAAACAAAAAGTAGAATTAAATGAAAGATGAAAACTATTTTTGTTCAATTCGAGAGAAAACTTCATCAAGTTAAAATTATGTCAAAAGATGTTCAAATATAGATTCAAAGGTTAAAGAACATAGCTTAAGCAATCGAATTTTTGAACTATTGAACTATCAATTGCGAAACTCTTCTAATTAACAGAATTAAAGTCAAAAATTCAACCAAAGATTTTAATTAAGTATTGACATAAAGATGGTAATAAACCAGAAATATGACATTCTAAAACTAAAACTTTATTTTTCAACTATAGAATCCATAATTTTGTATTTGGAATTTTCGGTTATAATGATAAAATCCATTTTAGTCAATTTATCGTTAATAAAAAGTATCAGAAAATGGTTTGTGAGAATATAAAATAAAAGTATCTTAAAACTTTAAATTCTACTAAATTTATTCCTCAAATTTCTTGGAAAACGATTACACTGGCATTGTTTTCAGTATAAATTGAAAATTATTTATAATTGGATAATTGGATAAATTGGTGAGAAAATTTATTTTAAAATTCCTGATAAAAAGTCCTTTAGATGAAATAAATTCAATACATTAAATGAGTATAAAGGGTTTTGCAATAAGAAGTTTTATTTTCAAGAGCCTGCTATTTGGACAGCTGTCACTTTTAAAGTTGACATATTATGACATTTGACAAGTAAATTCACTACAAAAATGGTTATAAAGTTATGCTTCGAAGTCATGTTCCAAAGACTTTTGGATCCTTTCCCTTTTGGTCAGCAAATAAATGTGGAAAAATCGGAACCCTGTGGTTAGTAACAAATGAAAACATTTCAGCTGCCCTCTTACAATACAATGTTTTGAGATTGAAATCAATAATTGAATTCAAATAAGGATTGCATTTACTGATTTCAACTAAGTGTTGGTATTTCAACTTTTGCAATCACCAATAATTTGACCATAAAAAAAGAGAATGCAATCAATTGATTGCAATCGTTTTAAACTTCATGCATTCTTTGAATTCACTTCAAGTCTTTTCATTCTTAAATGAAATTTCACTCCACAAAAATTCTAAAATTGCAAACCAATTGTCATAAACTGATTTTTGACGGAAGCAATCAATTATTATTATTTTTTTTAATCCCATGCACTCAAGACAGCATTGAGTTTTCGAACCAATGCTGTGAAGATCGGAATTTAATGAGCTTATCATACGCTGCCGTTGAAGTTCCATATCCGAAGGACAAGGATGTGAATCAAGAAACGAGTATGAGAAGCTATGAGGTGAGGGTACTGTCATGTCGTCGGCGAAAAAAGTTAATGGATTAGAAGTGACAGACATAAGATCATTTATGAATATAAGGAAGAGAGTCGGAGACAAAACGGAGCCCTGGGGAACCCCAGCATTTATTTTATGAATTTCAGACTTTTAACCATCCAATACAAGTTGTATTGAACAGTTAGAAAGGTAACTTCTAATCCAACGAAGAAGAGATTCATCAATACCAAAAGCACGCATTTTCGATAAGGGAGCTTGATGCCAAACTCTATTTAATGCTTTTGAAATATCAAATTGAATAATCTTACTTTCTCCAAAACGATGTAAAGATTTGTTCCACTGTTCGGTGAGATAGACCATGAGATCACCAGTGGACCTATTGCTACGAAAGCCATACTGTCGGTCATTAAGAAGCTTCCGTTCTTCTAGATATTTCTTTAGCTGATAATTAATAGTAGTAGTACCCATTGCATGATGGTTAGTGCGTTGGACTGTCATGCAAGGGGTCTTGGGTTCAATCCCTGCCTGTGCCACCTTAATTTAAAAAAATAGTTTTCGCGGGTACTGCCTCTTGCGAGGAATTGACAAATCCTTCAAGAGTAATTCTTGTCATGAAAAAGTGCTTTCTCAAACTAGCCGTTCGGATTCGGCCTAAAATTGTAGGTCCCTTCCATTCCTGACAACAGTACTCGCACACAGGAATGGTTGAGAGTTGTAAGTCACTAGGCCCTGGTTCATAACGGACTGTTGCGCCACACCATTTGATTTGATTTTTTTGATTTTGATAATTAATCAGCGTTTCCATGAACTTGGAAAGAAGGGACGTGAGTGCTATTGGACGATAGTTAGAGGGAGAGGATGATTCGCCTTTTTTAGGGACAGGCTGGACAAATGTTATTTTCCACCCGCTCGGAAAGAGACCTGTAGAGTAGGAAAGATGGAATAGTTTACGTAGTGGTTTTGCTGTCGTTGAAGAACACCTCTTCAGAACAATTGGGGAGATACTATAAGTGGCCAGCGGATTTGTGTATGTCAAGGTCTTTCAGTACTCTTGCAACTGCATGAGTGCGAAAGAAGATTCGTCCCATAGAATCATTTAAGCTCTCAAGAACAGGGGGACTCATGACACTTTCCGGTAGCGTCGAATTAACAGCAAACTGTTCTGCAAGCAAATTGGCTTTATCAATCGAGCTTACTTATTGAGTGTCATTGTGGACGAGCATTGGAACCGAGGATGACGTGATGTTTCGTCGTTTTTTACAAATGACCAGACATTTTTACTACCTTTAGGACATTGTAGTATTTTTGCCTTAATTTCTGATCATACAAAAATTTGGTTCGTCGAATATGACCATTACACGTCTTTCTAGCTTGTTTGAGTTTATTCCGGTTTTCTTCAGTCGGGTTGGCTTTATAACAACGGAAACTTACATCTCTGAACCTTATAACCTCCTTACAGCTCGAATCAAACGATGAGTTCTCTTTGGGTTTGATAGATTTCACCCTATTTGGGATAAAATTTCTCGTTCCACAAAGAATTAAATTTGTTAGCAGTTAAAATTCCTGAAGAATTCATTTAGATCGTCCCAGTTGGCTTAAATTGAAGTCAAATGATTGCAGAACAAGTTGTTTGAGTCTTTTTAAGTTCAAATGATTTATGATTGCAAAAATTTGAATTCCAATTAATTCAACGAATGCAATCTTTTTATTGCATTCTTTTATATGTCTGCTAGCCCGTCGTGTTGACAAAAACCCAAGATTGTGGTTTATTCGTCGATCTTCCAAATCAAGCATTCCATAAAATTGGTTAATGCTTTTAAAATTTAACAACGTCGTGAATTCGTTGGTCATGATCCGCATTTTCACCTCGTATGCACCTTCAATAAGTAGAATTGTCGTCTTGGGAAACCTAATAACGATTGATAAAGATCTTCATAATCCTTATAATTTCATTTCGAAAATGAGTCTTGTGGAAAGCAACGAAACAATTGGAGTTTTTTAAGAAAAGTTACCTGACTTGGAGATGAAGAGGTGATCAAAGTTGACCAATGTCATCTTACCATTTAACACCTTTTTCTTTGGAGATAAGGTGAAAGATAAGCTCTATGACAATACTCCAATATCGATTCAAGATATTTGAAGAGCAATAATTTGTAATTGAATAAATAAATTCCAGGCATTTTTATCTAAGCTAGGAGTGATATCTATGTTTGCACCATTTTATCAAATTAAATATATCTTAAGCTTCTCTGTAACCATTCCAAGAAAAATGAAAACAAAATATTTTCCCTAAGAAAATTAGTTCTATAGACATTCCACATACGCCACCGTTCACCCCTAATTGCTCACACACAATGAAGCCGTACAAATGCTTGCTTTGTCATCGCTTGTCTGAAACTTTTTTTTCTTATTTTTCATTTTAATTCAAAAAAGACTTCATTCTTCCTCAAAGCCATGTTGAATGTTCGTATATCCGCACCAGTAGCAGTTGGCATTTGAATTTCTAAGAACAATGTTCTCGTGTAAACGTGACTTAAAATAAACCAAACGTGCGTGCCACCAGAGATTCTTACTTCACATATAAAATAAATATAAAACATTATTTATACAAAAAATTCTTAAGAAGTTAATTTTTCGAAATACGCAGAAAAGTAATTTTCTTCTTTTTTTAATTTTCATTTCAGGAAGACAATCAAAAACTTTAAATTACCAAAATCAAAACAATTTAAATTAAAAAGAAAAAGAAAACAACATGCCATTTCAACGAAGCTACAGCAAAGTGTGGTGGGGTTCGGATAACTTATTACCGACAACAGCTAATAACGGTAACTTTCACCTATCGAATCAACAAAATAGTGGTTATAGTTCTTTAGACTATCATCTAATAAGATCCAATGCTGGAAATCTATCCCGCATCCAAGAGGTTGAAGATGAAAATTCCTCGAAATTATGGGCTAAGCATGAAAGTCCTGGCAGTCTTAGAAGTCAGGTAAGATATACAATCTACTGAAAGCACCATAATATTTCCTTATATACAATCCTTAAACTTAAACTATATTATTTTTTCTTGTTTTCTTCTTCTTCTTAGGACTCAGGATTCTCGGATAACGACGAATCACAGAGCATTGGAGGTGGTCGCCGAAGAAGAACTTCACTATCTTCATCCTCACCAAGAAGCGCTAAATCGGATTTAAGTGAAAATAATGGCTCGCCAACTTCGATGCGAACCATTGAAACCCCACCCACTGTGATAAGGCGCCCTAAGATGTCTTTAAATGTGACACCAAACCGATTGTCGTTCAGTGCACCTAATTCGCCTTGCGTCGAACGAAAAAAGGATATCGCAGATGACAACGGAAACACAGATGACACCTGTGATCTTATAAGTAAACTTAATAGGATTAGTTTTGTTAATACAACACCAAAGAGACACGACGGAAATGACGGAGACTCGTCGTCGTCCTGTAAGTGCTCGCCGATTACCACGGATAAGCTATCGTCGTCGGTGGCGTCAGTTAGTTCAACGTCGTCGATTCGGCGTCGTCGTTTGGTGAGCCGCAAGACCAGGCGAAGCTTAATGCCAACGAATGCTCCGTTGGATGCATCACCATCACGTTTTCTCGAATACAACAATGAAACAGTCGTCCTTGGTGGTGCCATGGAAGAAGAGGAGGATGCCAATAATAATACCTTGCATTCCGAAGGAGATGTCGTAATCTCTCCACTCAAAGCTAAAAGTGGAGTTCATTTCACTGCAAGCACTAGTACACCCAAATTGAAAAAACCATCAGCATCTATTAAGTATGGAAGTACCTTACCTTCGATGGGTATTGAGTATGATAATCCCCTTCTTAATGGCCATCCACCCGCCCTTCAAAGCTGGCTCGATGACATTCGAATGTCATACGATCGTGAAGTGATGTCGACCCTGCAAACAAAATCCATCGTTCTCGAGGCATTTAAGAACATGAAAATCACAAGCAACACAGTTGCCAAAATAATTCGTCAGCTCCAGCAACGCTCTGTGGCCATGCAAGCTGATTTCGATATCATGGAGAAAATACTCAAAGGAAATACCTCGGCAAGTTTACATGTAGCCCTGTCGAGAGCCCATGAACTCCTTGAAAGTGTCGACGGTTTTACGTTAGCTCTCGAACGCCGTTCAGTCTTCTTTGCCGAATTTCGAGCTGACCGCAAGCGTTTCGAGGAAAACATCGAACACATCAAACTCATCGTCAAAGATACCCGAATATCTCTGGAGAAACACCATTACATTCAAATGGAATCCCTGCATGACGATATTCAGGTTCTTAAGCGCTACTTGCTGATAACTCTTCGCTTGGTTTACGAAAAGTTAGTCAGAGTAATAGTGCACAGTGTCGAACAGTCCAAGTGTGATTTGATGTTGAGAGCGAATATAAATATGATCGCGACACTTTCCAATATGCAATATGAAGGATTTGCATCGCTGAGTGATGCCTTCGTCCAAAATGAAGCTGTTCGAGCTTTGTTAATGATTTGCTTGGAAAATAAGCTGTCCTCTGTGAGGGCCTTGGCGCTAAGAGCTTTGGCTGCGATTTGTTGTAGTCCAGAGGCCATAAGTCAATTTAATCAAGCTGGAGGTCTCGAAATTGTGAGAGATATTTTACAAAAAGATGGAGAGAAGGAGGTATCGAAGAAGACAGATGCCGAGAAAAGAGAGGCTGTTTCGTTGCTGACACAGATTACAGCTCCATGGCATGGTGGTCAGTGCAGAGTTGAGGGTCTCAAGGACTCGGCCGAAATCCTGGTAGAGGGTATCTCAGGTAAGGTTTTTTCAAATATTTTACTTATCTAGTTATTAATAGAAATTCATAGAATACTGACATTTGTTATTTTTTCCATCTCTTCTGATTTGTAGCAAAAACGCTGAAGCACTTAGTTTTGATTCTTCATTTGAATCTTTAGAAAGTTTTCAGAAGCCTTGAATTCAATGCTTTCATGGTTTTGAAAAATTATAGTTCTTAGTGCTGAATTGTCTCAAAAAGCTTTTTCATGAGGTTTTTTGCAAATGTTAGTAGTAAATGTAAAAAGTAGCATCTCAAAAACCTGACCTATCGAAAATGTGCGAATTTATTGATAGGGACAAATTGTATCCTCCAAGATAAACCAAAATGTCTTGCAAATAACTTTTTTGCAACCGCAAGCTATCTTAATGCAGATCTTTCTAAGTTACCTTTGAAAACCCCTCACAAACTGCTTATCTATTTTATGGAATTAATGTAGTGAGAACATTCATTGTGAATCCTTCAGATTACATGTTATTGATGAAGTGCATGTATTTGTGCATAATGTTTGTCTCTGATATGAACTCATAGTGCCCGCATGCAAATAAATTATAATTAATTGTCACTTCATCCTTAACGACCTCAACCCACAGCGCTAGCGTCCGAGCCACAACCCAAATCTAAAGCTCCTTAAGTGACGGGGTCGTTGAAGTTACATGGATTCAGTTTCAATTTGATTTAATAGTATAATCGAACAATTGAAGAATAATACCTCCAACCACTTCTTCCAGTAACTTCATCTTCAACAAATAATATCATATTCATCCAATTCAGTGTGTGTCAGTTTGTGTGTTTGTATAGAGAGCACCTTGGAATCAAGACCAATATCACTGCCACAGCAACACCTTATTCCACATAATTACATTTATTAATTACTGAACCCAGAAAGCAATCTATCTAAATCGAAATTTCTATATTAGACACGTATTTGCTATAGACTTGTATATCTAATAGATTTCATCTCTTTATCTATATTTTGTAGATTTAATTGAAAGGACCAATTGTTGTCCGACATTGCTTCTTTGTGCAGCCTCATTGAACAATCTAAGTCGTGTGGAAATGACCTCTGTTTACTCAATTATGTCCAATGAGACGATAATCAAACTAAAGGACACTCTCGAATGCCGTGGATTATCTGGAATATCGATTTTCCTTTATGTAAGTATATAAAAGGACTTTATTTGTCTTGAGTTTTGTTTTTATGATTCGTTTAAAAAATTTTAAATTTTTTGAAAATGAAAGAAAAAAAAAACACACACATTACAAAAATTCCGCCACCACGACGTCGCGTCGTCGCCATCATTGATAATCATATTTAACCTTTTGTTTTTGTTGCAGGAACAAATAGTCGCAATGCTTCACAACATGTCCAGCAACAAGAAGTGCCATAGCCATTTGGCGAACAGCAGCATCATAAATTTCATCACGTCCATATTTCAAACGGAATTCTACCGGAAGTATTCGTCACGTGCCGAAGTTGATGCACAACGACGCACCATCAAAGCAATTCTGCATACGTTAGCCCGGCTTATCCATGAATCCAGTCTGGGCCATGAAATTCTCGAACAAAATTTCATTCCGATATTCTCAAAGGTGGGAGTGCTTGAGAGCACCGATGAAGATTACGGAAGGGATATATCCGCTTTGGCTCGTCAATTGAACGAAAGTTGTGCGAATAAATCATTTAACCGGTCACAGGAGAGTCGAGGTTCAACAACGTCGTCTTCGTCGACGTTAGCGTTGCCGTTGTCAGCTTCAGGGATGAAATTCAATCTAACACGGCAAGAGAGTTACGTTTAGAGACACTCACCCAACCGTTACCATATCATTCAACAACCCAGCTAACAACTATCAAAGCAACGACGACGATGACGTTGCTTTAAGGTTCAAGGATGCAGTTAAGGAAACATTTCGTCACGCTAAGGATACGATGATATTTCTTAGCTGTCGAGATATGTCTTAGCTTCACATTTTGGGCCATCAATCCATCCATCGCCTTGCCTCGCCATTCCCATTTCTATCGTGTTTCGTATATGTGAAACAGCAGCTGGATGAAGTTGGGGGAATTGAAAATTGATGTCAAAACCATGAACGTGATGTGTAGGCTTAATGTTTGTGCAGAAACTGGAAGTCTCAGCCTCAACCTTTGCCTAGACTGATGTTTACTTAAATGTTGCCTACAAAATATAAATTAAAATGGATGGCGCTTAAATGTTTTTTGTTTAGCCGCCGCGCCGTGACTATCGACAAGAAACGCTTTTTTAGGGCTCTTAACTTCTTCTTCTTTGTTTGAAACAAAATGCTCCCGGGTCTTGATGAAATTTTGGGGGGTGGGGGATGTAAAATGTTTGTATTTCATTTGCAGGAATACTACGTGTACATAGGTACATACTAAGAGCCACATATGGGCATGAATTTAAATGTGCATATTATCAGTAGGAAATTCGTTTTGTACATACATACTTACATACATACATTATATTTTTTATTTTATAATTTTGTTTTTCATTGAATGAAACATTGAGTTTTTATGTGTTGTAGTATAAACAAATTGTGTAGAGAGTATAAAATTAAAATTACATTTATTTTGTAAATAATACGTATATTATAAGGCAATCAAAGAAAATTAATTTATGTATATCAATAAAATATTGTTATTAAACTTAAACAAAATGATTTGATCTGTGTTGGCTTTTTAATTTATTTTATTTGATTGAATCAATCAGCTTCTATAAGTCAATATTTCAAAATGTAGTTTTTATTTAAAATAATATGAATGTGTATTAGTATTAGTGTCAATATTTAATTTGAAACATATACAATGGAATATGAATATAAACTCAAGTTAAAAATAAAAAAAAAATGGTGAAGGTGCGATACCATATTTGAGTTCTGTTTTTCAAAATCAATCACCGACTTTAATAAACCAACTGAAAAAAACTTTTTGATGACATACTCAGAACAGTTTGAGCACTATATCAAACATTTTCTGTGGTTTTCCTGCCATCTGACTGAACAAATGGGTGGACGAGAATAGATTCCTAAAAGAATTCCAATCTGGCTTCAGAGAGAACAAATCGACTGTTGGACCAATACTATGTTTCTTTGCATTCTAGAAAAAGAAGGGCGTACTCTTTCTTTGTAAATTTTAAAGATGCGTTCGATTCAGGGAATCGCAATGTATCGAAGTATAAGCTTTCTCGGATGAGTTTTGTAAGAGAATCTCAAGGGTACAAAAACGGTGGTTTCAGATGGATGAAGAAATGTTTTACCACCCACTCAGAATTGAAGCAATGCTTCCTGTTAAGTGCACTGCTATTTGCATTATTCATAAATGACATAGTTTCTTGCATACCTGGTGGCGTTCGAATCGCTGATTCAAATGTTAATACCCTTTTGCATGCAAACGACATAGTTTATCTAGCTGAATCACATGAGATCTGCAACCAACATTGCAAATATTGTGAAGCATGGGGACTAGCCATTAACGTTGAGAAGTCAAAAACTTCGATTTTCCATAAAAGTTCAACAAATTTAGCGGCCTTAGTTCTTTCAAAATTGGGTTTGTTAAAGAATTCAACTTTTAAGGAGTTAAAAAAAAATTCTATGTGTGACTTTAAGAAACATATCTTAAAAACAATCTGCACTTTACAGAGCTTTTTATATTTGGGGTAGCGCAAGATTTTAAGCAATGCAAATGTTAAACTACAGGGTGGGCCGTTAATAAGTGCACTTTATGTCTCGCTCTAACTCCCGAACGAAATAACCGAGACGCGCGGGGATGGTATCTCCTTGCAGCTCGAGATCTAAATTTTTAGTCGCAATGAGTCCGTTCACGGGAGAGCAGCGCGCTTTCTGCGTTCGCGCCTTTTATGAAAACAATCGCTCATACGTGACTGTTCGTCGGCTTTTTCGGGTAAAGTTTGGATTACGCAACATCACCGAGTGTCCAAGTACGAATGTAATCAAAAAATGGATCGTTACATTCGAGGCAACGGGATCAACGTAAAAACTTCGACCTACAAGACGCCCACGTTCCAGGCGGACTGCAGAAACAATTGAACGCGTACAAGCTTCTGTGCGCGAGGATCCAAGAAGCTCTACACGGAAACGCGCTGCGGCCCTGGGAGTACCCAGAACGACTTTACGTCGCATTTTACGGGATGATTTGAAGTTATACCCTTACAAAATTCAGATTGTCCAAGATTTGAAAGAATCCGATTTTGTTTCACGGTTCAATTTCGAAACAGAAATGTGACGGAGATTCCCTCACTTCAATAACATTATCTTCTCAGGCGAAGCTCATTTTCATGTCAACGTATTTGTTAATCGACAAAATTGTCGATACTGGGGAACAGAAAATCCACGCTTAAAACATGGACGACCGTTTGGGCCGGAATAGCCAAGTGGGGGATCATAGGGCCGTATTTTTATGAAGATCGATACGGGCGTAATGTTACTGTTAATTCAGAGCGTTATGTTTCGATGCTTAGAGATTTTTTAGCTCCAAAACTGCAAGAATCGAGTGGTTACACTATTCACACCTGGTTCCAGCAAGATGGCGTTACCTGCCATACAAGTAACGACTCTCTGGAGGTCGTTAGAGAAATGTTTCCTCGAAGGTTGATATCGAGGAGGGGTGATATTGCTTGGCCATCCAGAAGCCCTGACTTAACGCCACCGGATTTCTTTTTATGGGGCTACCTCAAGAGTAAGGTGTACTCTAATAATCCTTCAACGACGGCTAATTTAAAAGCGAACATTGAAGAAGAAATCCGCTTAATCACTCCGCAACTTTTGACAAAAGTGTTCCAAAATTTTAGAGTCAGATTGGAAGAGTGCTGTAGGCGAAATGGACAATATTTGGATGATTTAAATTTTAAAAAATAAAAATTCATTTCGTTTTGTATAATTTAAAATAAATATTTCATTTAAAAGCGCTACAGTTGTATTAATATAATTTTTTTTAAGTGCACTTATTTACGGTCCACCCTGTATTAGTCAAATATATAATTTTTGGAAGTGTCGTTAGATCAAAGTTGTGCTATGCGGTCTAAATCTGGAAAATAAATAATTTGAATAAAACGGAGGGATTTAAAAGAAACTTTTTGAAAAAAACTTTTTAACTTAACCAGAAATACACCAGATTTCGTTTTCTATTTGGAAACTGGTTTGACGAAAATACTTTCCGACACCCTAAAGCTTCAAGCTTATTTTGTATTTTAAACTGACACACACTCAGGAGAAACCATAACTGGTGGTTAGTGATATAACATAACTTCGCCAAAACCAGGGAAGTAAATGTTCAATGGAATTTTCGAAACGTGGAACAGCTTAAGGAAGATTTTTAAACCATTATTAATAAAAATTAGTAAAATTTGCAGCTCGAAATAATCTTAATGTTGAAGCCTGTGAAAAAGTTGTTGTTATTTTTTAAATTGAATGATATTGAATACTATGTTTTCTTCAGTAATGAATGTCCTTGTCAACTTTTAACTAAACACCGAAAAGCCAAATCTAAAAATACATTTTATATACATATACTACTAAGCACATAAATGTTCAGAGTAGAGAACACAGCACCTTGAGCGACTAGAGTATGTAATGTGATAACAACACAAGACATTATTACAAGACAGAGGGACAGAAGAGAAAGAACAACAGCACCCGTCTACTAACCACACTCATTGATGCTTGATTTCGGTCATCGATGGGAACCGAAGCTTTATCAGTGACTAGGCCGTTGCTCTAAAAAATCTGTAGTTTTTTCTCATGTGTCGATTTAAATCCACTAATTTTTTTTTGAGTCTATCATAGACCGGATTTAAAGGTCCAGAGGCCCCCTCACCCCAAATTATTTTCAAAATAAAGTAAACCATTTTTTTTCACTCGAGTTTTTCAATAAATAATTTATTGTGAAACCAAGTAGATTCTGGGTGAGTTCAAAAATGCAACTAGTTGCACAAGCCATGCCGACAAAATTCCTGCAATGCATTTATGAACAGAAAAACTACTGCAAGAATGCGGCAGACATGCAATATCAAAACCAGTTTATAAATGTCATCAGAGTAGGGGCCTATAAAAAAGTATGACAGAAATAATTAAGTTATTTCTTTGAATTACACGAGTTTTGGTTTTTAAGTGTGTCAACAAAATTCTTCCAAAATCTCATTCATTTCTATGATGTGTAAACATTAAATTCCAACTTATTAATAACAAATCATTTCATTTCTTGCCAAAAAATTAATAAATATTCAATTATTTTACCTACTCATCTTGTTCTGGCATTTTCCTGCAGAGCGACAACAGAAATAAAATTACTGCAGGTTTGATCGTATTTCAGCTGTCAGACTGCCTTTTTGAAAAGAATTACCCACTACAGTAATGCAGTCTATTTACATTTATGAACTCAAATCTTGCATTACTGCTGCATTTTTACATTAATAACACATATAATCATAAACGAAAAAAAAGAATCTGAAACTAAATTTTAGGGTTCGAGCTAACTGACATGACCACTCCCTTTGTTTGCGTGCACTTTCAAATAGGTAGCCGGGATTGTTTCATACTAGGCAAGCAAATTCCAAATTCCCAGGAAATTTCCATTTCTTAGTGAGCCAACAATTTCATTGATACCTCGAAAGCCTAATCTAACGATAATTCTTAGGATTTTTCGCCACTACTCGATTTGTTGAGCTTCTTGCATCGCTAGATCTTTATCGTTGCACTAAACTCATTACTGACTCCAAATGAGTTTTCGAAATCTTATGTTCATAGAGACGATCGGATGCACGCGTCGAGTCATTGAAACCTTCTTCACTGTTGTTGTTTAGAGGGGGCATCAATTTGAACGCATAACAATATATTTTCCCCCTTTGTTGGAGAAAAGCAAAGCCAGAATCGATTGAAGATCTCTTGATTTTATTGAATGGAATTGAACACAAAACCTCCGAGGTTGCGGGCAAGTACCACCCCACTCAGCCATTAAGCGATTGGGGTACTCCCTCAAGAAGGGTAATAAATTGGAAGTGCTTCTTATCAGGGCTATTTGAGATTTAAATATTTTACTGATTGCCTGATTTTCCGAAAGCTCAATTTTGGGTGCCACCGTTTGAGGTTGCCCTTCCCCCAATCCGGCCCTGAGTCTATGGATAAAAGGAGCATTTTTTAAAAAGTTACTGCAAGAATAGGTTTGTTGCTCTCAGAATAGTTATATCACAATAATGAAGGTTTTGAGTTTGTACGGCAACTTTCAAAAAGAAATTAACCTTTCTGCCTAGCAGGCCCAATCTTCGCACTCCAAAGCTGTGCCTTATGACAAATTGTCTATTTTTGTTATTTTAGTATTAATTCGTTGATTTTATGTTAAAAAAAAAGTATTTTACATAATTTTTGGACTGTATTGTAAAAACCGTTGCATCTACAGATATGTAGAACTTAAGGCTTAAGTTCAAAAGTATTTATGTACTTTCTGTAAAATCGTAAAACATGATTGTTGGTTTACAAGGGAAATAGCAATTTTGGTAAGAGGAAAAAACACAGCTTGGAAAAAAGCCCACAGATACCCTAACACAGAAAACTGTGTAGCATATAGAAAAATTTGTGCCAAACTTAAGCGAGAGTCAATTATTTCTAACTTTCATGTGTAACTTCATTAACACAATGAACCCGTCATGACGTCATTGACATGAAAACCTTATGGATTAGGATTAAATTTGTTCGCTCATCAATCTCAGATAGAAGGTTTTTAGAAGGACAAATGCAAAACGACCCAGAAACAATTGCAAATACATTTGCAAAGAAGTGGCAAGCATATAGTACAGATAGTTCCAATCGACCCAGTATTATTGAAAATAAAAAAAACTTCAGTCTACAAGATCTTGTACGGCCCACCAACCATAGGCCTTATAAATTTCTAACAGAACGTGTTACGCGTACTGAATTAGAAATTACTCTGTAGATAGCCAAAGGAACTAGCCCAGGTGAGAACAAAAGCACTTACAAGATGGTAAAACTATGTGACGATAGCCTCAGAGACAGAATTTTCTCTCTCTATAATGACATTATATCGACTGGGACTTTTTCACACGACTGGAAAAGAGCAAAACTTAAGCCGATTCCGAAAATATCGCGAAATCATCATGATTTCAATGAATAACCCTCCATCCTATTCTCTCAAAAAATTTTGAAAAAATTATTGCTTGACGAATTGGTTGGTTAATGAAAGAGAAGGCTAACCCAAGACAGCATGGTTTCAGACCTAAAAGAGGAGTTTCTCCTTCATCTTCTAGAGCACGCACTTGCTGAAAATTTATCGAAAACAACACAGCGTTATCATGTTATTATTATTATGATGGAGTTATTATGGTGCCAATTATTAAACGGCTTCATCAATGGGGCGTTCCTAAAGAAATACTTGCAGTGATCATGTCATTCATTAGTGTTAGAACTTTTAAAGTTAATGTTGACGGCTACGACTCCTTAACCATGAAAATGGACAATGGAACACAACAAGGATCTCCGCTCTCAGTTGTCCCATAATATATAACGCATATATTGACTAAGCAGAAAAATAGAAGCCACAAAATTAGAAGCAGGCTATGAATCTTTTGGACACTTTGGAAAAAAAGGGCAATTAACCTAATCAGCAAAACACTTACAGATCCAGTTCATCCCCTCTTCAAGGCTGCTGAAGATGTGATAAACACTACAAAACCGATCAAGAAATATTCCAAATCTGTCCTTATAAAAATGACATCTAAAGTTACCAATCTTAGCTCTTTTTCATTAAATAATACGCAGACATTAGTTGTTAATGTACCACCTTGGAAAAGACTTATACTTCTCATTAACACTAATCTTGCTAAGTACAAAAAAGAAACTACTGACGACATACTTAGAATGCTTCAAGAAATGATTTCTGCCTATAACACTGATAGAATCTTCTACACTGACGGTTCGTAGAAAGAAGACAATTGGTGTTCATACGCAGTCATTCAGTTACAACAAAGTTTTGAAACATCTATTATTCACCAAGCTCTTTTACCAGAAACTGCGAACAGCTACATTGCAGAGTTAACAGCAATTTATAAAGGCTTATCTGTTGCCCAAAAATACTTTAACCGATCGCTCATTGTAACCGATAATCTTGGTATGAGGCAAATAAATGCAGTTCTCTGGAGCTTATAACAAGATGTTTGTTCCCCAATAAAAATATTATTCTTACATGTTTACCTAGACATTCCGGAATCAAAGGAAATAAGGCAGCAGACTTTGCAACAAGAACTGATACAAACTATCTACTCATTGTAGAGTATCCCAAATTTTATAAGCTCCTACGCAGTACTTTGATTCAGGATCTTAAGAAAGAGCTCATTGAAAGTTGGCAAAACTCTGAAACTTTTCTAAACCTACTTACGCATGTATACCATACAATCGGTCTCTAAACAGAGAAGATAGCATAAAACTCTTCCGAATAAGAGTTAGAAAAACTATTTTTAACATTCAACATTACTATAATGCTGGAGATCCTGCGCAATGTTCGAATTGTAAAACGATACTCTCTGTTTAGCATATCCTTGTCGAATGTCCTATATCTCGCCAAGTTAAAGTATTATCAGAAAACATAACCGAAAAACTTGCCGAAATCTTGAATCCATCAGATGAACGAACCATTCAGTACATAAAAGATGCCACCCGGTAGGGTGACGTCTTCGGGTTTTGCAATGTCCAAGGTCGCAAGTTTAACGACAGGCCTTTTGTAGGCACCCGTTTTGGTATGAACGAAAGCGCTGCGAACTTGTCCATCTTTGGAAGTTCGGATTTGCACTACTCGGCCTTTAGGCCAGCAATTTCTTGGACTGTTTGGGTCTGTTATAAGAACTATATTGTTCACTTGGATTGGATTCACTGGTTTGAACCACTTGGGACGACGATTAATTGTGGGAAGATACTTCCTTACCAGTGTTGTGCGAACTGCTGTGACATTTGCCAATTCTTTTTCAGTACCCTGAAGTCATCGTCGAATACTGATAGTGGTTTTGAACCACTTGAAGATCCCAAGAGGAAATGGTTAGGAGTAAGAGCTTCCTCGTTTTCATTGTCGATCGAAATGTACGTTAGAGGTCTTGAGTTAACCACATTTTCTACTTCAATAAACATATTTCTGAGGAGTTCTCCCGAAGGATTCTTAGTTGGCATTATCTGATACAATGTGTTTTTTACGGATCGAACAAGCTTCTCCCAACTTCCCCCCCGGCGATCCTGGGGGAATAATCTTCCATTTGGTGGTAGTTGATGTGAAGGCCTCTATAAGTTAATCTGTATTTACGTTTTTAAAGGCTTCCTTCAGTTCTCGCTCGGCTCCTACAAAATTTGTGCCGTTTTCGCTATAAATTTCGATTGGATTTCCGCCGCGTCCGATGAAGTTTCAAAGTGCTATAATACAGGAGTCGGAGGTCAGCGAGTGCGCGATCTCTAGGTCCACCGCTCTTGTGGTTAGGCATGTTAAAAGAACACTCCACCTTTTTTCTATTCTTCGTAGGATGGTGACGTTCATTGGTCCAAAATAGTCTACTCCTACGAAGAAAACGGTCGACAAAATGAAGCAAGTCGCGCGGGGGAAGCTGGGCCATTATGGGGTGACGCGGTTTAACCCTGTTGTTCTTGCACACCTGATAAAGCCGCCTGGCTTCTGCAACAGCAGCTCTCAGTTGACATATGATATTTTTGTCGTAGTTCGTTCACGACTGTCTCATGATTTTGGTGGTTATAGCGGAAATGTACGTCCAGGATAATTAAATGGGTTACCTGATGGTCTCTTGGAAGAATAATTTCTTCGCCATACACGCTGGCTTGCGCTTATTTTATGAGTGATCGTTCTGCAGACTGAAGTTCTTATTGTGATAGTGGTCTGTAAGTCTTTTCATATTTAAGTCTTTTGCTTCGTTTGTTGTAGACGAAACGGAGGGCGAAGGTTGAACTTCTCAGTAATCGTATCCAACGAGAGATTTGGTTATAACGAAAAATATTATTTCGAGCAATGGCGTGGATATTGATGAAGTACGCTTTGAGTTCTTCTTCCGTATTGCCTTCCTGCTGAGTTTCCTGAGGCCAACTGTACGGATGTAATTTGAGGAAGTCTGGGCCACTAAACCACCGATTCGTAGCTTTGAATTTAGGATGCTTTTGCCACTTTTTTCCTTCGTCAGCCACGTTCATCTTCGTTGGAATCCAACGCCAGTTGAATATATCGGTCAGGTCAAGTATTTCACTTACAAACTGTCTGTACTTCCGGTGATCTGATCGAATCCAACTAAGAATGTTTTAAGAGTCTGACCAAAAAAAAAGTTTTTGAAAATTGTATGGTATGTGACTCCACTATACACTTTGCGAAGCGTGCGCCTAGAACTGCGGCCTGCAGTTCAAGTCCGAGTATTGAAAGACTTTTCAAAGGTGCCACTCTTGTCTTGGCAACGATAAGAGAGCACTCAACTATGTCAACTGTAGAAGTTCTCACATATGCTGCCGCAGCAAATCCGTTCTCGCTGGCGTCAGCAAAAACATGTAAGTGTTGTTCGGATTCTGGATTTAGGCTGTTAGTGATGTTGCATGGGGGAATTCTGAGCGTTTCCTTCGTTGGTAGGAATTTAACCCATTTTATCCATTTAGTATACTCTGGATCTTTAATTTCTTTGTCCCAATCTATATCTGAGCGCCAGATGTCTTGTAGGAGAACCTTGATGTACATTAAAAAATATGCTAGCAAGCCCAAAGGGTCAAATATCGTCATTAGGATCCTGAGCTTGTCCCGTTTCGTGGGGCGGCGACCGCTTAACCGGTTAACTTATATGAGCAACAATCAGATGACGTACACCACATTCCTAGAACCTTTTCTGTGGTGAGTTCTACATCGACATTAAGATTCTTGCTATTTGTGGGCTCAGTTTTCAACGCCTGGAGGACTGAAGGTGAGTTGGAGATCCAGTTCCTGGTTATGGACAAAGCGAATCTCTTTGGAAAGCCGGATCTCTTCTGCTTCCGTCGTTACGCTGTCCATTAAATCGTCAACATAATGATTTTCTTTAATGGAACGAACGGCTCTCGGAAATGACTGGATGAACTCGTCAGCATTTTTTTTTTGAGGAATTGGAAGCGTGAAATATTACAATTTTATTAATGTCATAATTTTTACTTGTCAAATGCCAAAATATGACAGCTCCAAAACTATAGCAAAAAAAGCTTTTTAGGCAAACTTTTATCGCTTAAATGCTTTAAACTCCACCTAGACCAGTTTTCTCAAAATATCATGTTAAACCGCCATTGAGCTAAAGGATACTCGTGCATCATCTATATTCCACTTATCTCTGATACTTATTTTCCCACCATCAAAGGACCTTGCTTTCAAAAGAACACCGCACACTACCCCCTTAAATTGAAAGAAAAAAGAAATAGCAGTCCAAAATATCGTCATTTCAGTGGGTCGTTTTTCGACTTCATTGAAAAAAGTTATGTATATGCAAAAATGGCGATATGTACAGAAAATTGTGGGTGTACAGCTATGTTCTTGCAAATTTATGAACTTCCTGTCTCGGTCTCTTGGTATACTGTCCTGTCCGGTCCTGAGATGAGAAACTAACTTAAAACGACACAAAATGATTTTCTCTGCCACTTCGTCCGGCTTTAGTCGACGTTATGTCGATGTCCTTTGGGTTTTCGAATGTATGAATGCATAGCATATGTTTTCCTTTTTTTTCTTTTTGAAAAACTTGATGGGGTTGTAAATGCGGCTCTTTAAACGAATACACATGTAGAAGTAGGTATACTTAAAGTAATGGTGAGATACTGATTTTTTTTTCAGCTAGCCAGTATTATAGATCAATGTATGGCTGTGTTCCCGGAAACGCACATAATCCGGTCTTTTCCATGGCCATGGCGGCTGGCTATTAAATTTTGCTTTTTGTATGGAGCCCTCATCATAGTGGAACCAGCAACACTTACAACTCGGGGGTGTTCAAGGTGGACGTGTGGGCGAGTGTTCAGTTCGATTACTCGGGACGTATTGGTTAGGTTAGGTATATGGACAACATTAAGGATATTATATGGCGGGTTGGAGTGGATAGTCTATTTTTTAATGGATATCCCTTGTGTTTATATATTTATATATTTTTATCATTTTTGATATCATGATGGAAAAAAAATAAATACTAAATGTGCCCATTTCAACATCAAGTTAAGATTGCAACAAAATGATTTCGATGTTTTGAGTTAAATGACATTGAGTCGAATTAAATTGGAGATTGTGTCATTCAAAAGAGGGTTCGCATCTTGCTCTTTGCCAAAATAAAAAAAAATACCCACCTAACATTGAACAAGCAACAAAATATAGATGAATCCCATTGCCATGACATGTGGAAAATGATGAGAGTAATTTTGCGGGACCGTTAAGTGTTGGGTTGCTTTAATAAAATATTGATTTCATATCCTCAAGACCTTTTCGTGATGGGTTAAAAGATGGTATTTTTAGGAGGGTTAGGTGCGATATACAGCTCATTTTTCATTTAAAATGAGGTTATTTTTTTCATAACGATTATCATTAGGGTTAGTGTGATGCCTACTTTAGCTTTTATAGTATGGAATGGACGTATATATACATAAATGGAGAAGCTAAGATGTTTTGTAGTTTAGTAGCTACGTAAGGGTCACATTTTAAGGTCATAAGAAAGAATATGAAGCCAATAACGGGATTTTTTTTGTTGTATCTTTATGGAATTCAATAGAAATTGCAAAATTGAATAACTGAAAAGCCTTTTTTTAAAGGACTACATATTTCATTTAGCCGTATTTTCATCACTTTTTGTGAGATTAAAATTCAGACCGTTGCGCGTCCGTAGCAGTTTCGGGCAAATTGAAATGGATTTGATCCAATAGATGGGTACATATTGTTTTCCGAGAATTTATTCTACTTCTAGATAAAAAATATGAAATGATTATTTTTAGAATTCAATGAAACATATTAACACACAAAAAATTGTTAATTTAATTCTCGGTAAAAATAAGAGCAAGTGAATTGTTCACTGAGGCGTACACGCGCTTTTCTTATGCTATTGATTTTATGTTGATTCCTTTTTTTGTTTGTAAACTTTACGGTATTTAATGTTTTGCACAATCTATGTATGTATACGATAAATCAAAACAAGGTTTGTTGGGATAGTTTTGCTGTTAATGGTGGTTGAAGAGAAACGAACTTATACTTGTCCTGATATTGCAATTTAAAGCATTTTAAATCCAACATTAATTGGCGGCTTTAGTATGTTGAAAAATGCTGTATTAAATTTAAAAAAAATACAGGTGGAAATAATAATATGAAGTCAGGAAGTTTTAGAAATGTCATTTTCCTTTAAAAATAATATAAAAAAACTTAAAAATGGTAGAGTTTTCATTAGAAGTAAAATATTTAAAGCTTTTTATGTTAATAAACTCTTAAAACTTGTTTTTGATTATTTATACCATGGAAATTAACAATTCAGTGTCTTTAAAAGTTGGATACAATATTTGTTTTGTATTTTTGAACATAAGGTAACCTTTAAACCTAAAGTACCCAAATATCTTTCAATATGTTTTATTCCAAAACTATGATGTAAGTTCCACTAAGTTCCTATTTTCAATAAAGGGTAGTAGACACCAAACAAAGTCTGTAAGGACGATCAGGGGAACATCGTAGTAGAACCGCAGTGTATGTTAAGAATATAGAAACACCACTTATCCAAATTATATATAAGGGCGATGACGAATAGAATTCAGCTGTAAGAGAGATAGAAAAACTCTAAACTGAAGTCGAACCAAGCTGCTGGAGCTGACCACATCGCTACCGATCGACCGAGACCCTCTTAATTACTCCAACTACAAAAGCTTCAGTCCCCTAAACATTGCCTATAAGATCATTTTTTGTTGAACGTCTGAAGCCGTTCTTTTACAACCTGATCAGTGTGGCTTCAGACCAGGAAAATTCACCATTGACGAAATATTCACAATACGGCAGATCTATGAAAAAAAAACCAGGAACTTCAAATCGATACCCACCATCTATTTATTGATTTTAAGGCAGCTTATGACTGCATCTATAGGAAACAGTCTGTCATGCGCCTTCTTCAATATCGTTCTGGAAAGATTTGTGCAAAACTTAACCGTCAACACTAGAAGCACAATCTTTCAAAGGTTACTTGGATACGCCGATATTATTGACATAATTGGAAGATCAAAGATGCAGAGAATATGGTTTTAGTGGTCAATGAGGGCCAGGCCGAGTATTTGTTGTCATCAAAAAAGAACATTAAACGAATGAACGACAACGTTTTAGACAAATCGTCAACACAGACATCTATAATTTTGAAGTAGTTGAGGTTTTGTCTACCTAGGCACCACTTAAATTCAGACAACGGCACCAGCACTGATGAAACAGAATAACTCGAGTGCGTGAAGATAGCCGCCATTTTTTCGATTTTCCAATTTTGGAAAGTTGTTTCAAATTGATTTCGGTTTGTTACGCATTGTTCCAAAGTTTTTTTTTTTAAATACCCAAAAAGGGGGGTTTCAGACTCCAAAAACAGTTTTGAACCTCTATGATCAAAATTTTAAAAGATATGGGCAAAATTAAAAAAAAATTCTAGTCCCCCCTTTTTCAAAATTCCAACATTTTATATTTTTTTAGATTCTAAAAAGTATTCTAATCATTGTTCTAAAAAATAAGAGTCATGAAATTTATATTTTAAAAGATATTGCCCCCGATTTATTTTTTCCAAAATGCAAAATACGTATCCCAATAGTTTTTTTTTTGTAAGCCTACATTTTAATTAAACGTGATTAAGCACATGTACAGCAACCAAAACTTGGCTTATAACGTAATATTTGCGATGTCTTAAAATTTTGTAAAAATTATTTTAGCTCCCCTTTTTTAAAAATCAAAAATTCAAAAACTGCTCCACGTCAAACCATACTTCCCCCAAATCGTGTCCAAATTTTGTCTCAAACCATCAGCAAATATAGCTAAAGGCGCACAAAAACGAAAAAAATAATCAAGTTTTTCCCCTTCCTTAAATTTAAAATTTTGAGGCAGAGCTGTTTTCTTTCAGTAAAGACCAAAAGGTCTTAAAGATTCCGACTTTATGAAATTAATAATGATTATGCCTACATTAAAAAAAAAAATCAAAACCAATTCAAAAATAAAGATATTAAGTCCAAATAAAACTGAGCAGTGTACCATTCTGTTAACCATATTATGGTCCTCCTTTTCCGAAATTCAAAATTTTAAAACTTGTTCCCAATTGTTCAGATTCTCTTCAAGAGATTTGTTTTTAGAAATTAATTTTTAGTTTGAAAAATTTACAAAAAATGCTCCCCCGCCCACGCCCTTTCCCAAAATCAAAAATCTAAAACTTGTCCCCATCCCCATTTTAAGCTGATAAATCTTGTTACTAGCTTTGATATTTTATTTCTTCCCATAGGAAGTTATTGTAATCGGTCCGATTTGTCGAATTGAAAATTTTGACATTTTTCAACGTTTCGAGGTCCCTTTAGAGTCGAAATAAAAGCTTTTTAAGGAGATGAGTGTGCGTGCGTGTGTACGTACGTTTGTACGTCTGTGCGTCTGTGCGTCCGTACGTTCGCGACATTTTTTTCGTCGTGCATAGCTCAAGATCCAATAGAGATATCAATTTCAAATAAATTTTGTTATACAGCTTATAATGCAGAAAGATGCAGAAAGGACTCTCAAAAATATTGGGTGTGTGGTTTTTTTATCATAGCAATTTAAAAAAAGGAGGTGAACATTTTGGTAAACCCAAAATATCTCACAAACAAATAACACTAGAGACTTGAATTGAATTTTATCGAATTGAATATAAAAATATTACTAAATGTCTAAAACAATATTTTCTGTGAAATAAAACTAGGTTGGAGCCAATATTGTCAATTTGATTTTTCTTAAAATTTTACTGAATGTTGAAAACAGTATTTTTTAAAAGATAAAAGTATTTTAAAGCCAATATCTCAAAGTTTTGAAAAGATATTTGAGTCAAAATCAGTTTGTTGATTTTTCTCAAAATTTTACCGAATATCGAAGTTTGAAGCCATAATCTCAAGTTTTTAAAAAGATATTTGAGTCGAATTTCAGATTTTGAAAACGTTTTTTTTTCGTAGGTGAAAAATTTTGTTCAGCTTTTTGATTCATAAAAAAAACGTCAATTGATTTTTTTTCCAAAAACATGTTGGTTTGGTATCACGTTACAATATATAATATGAAAATTAATTCAAGTCCCTTGCGTAATGCGTTCGTGAGATATTTAGGGTTAACCAAAATGTTCACCTATTTTTTAAACTGCTATGGTAAAAAAAACCACCCACGCAATTTTCTTGAGAGCCCTTTCTGTGTCCTTATGTCTTCGAATGTAAATAGATACGGACGTACGAAATCTTTCTAAAAATCTTTTATTTCGACTCTAGGGACCTTGAAACGTCGAGAAATGTCAAAATTTACAATAAATCGGACCCATTACAATAACTTCCTATTGGAAGTCAACAGTGTAATTTTATTATTTTTGAAACTTCAAAATTTAGTTTTGAGCTAGGAACCAATTTTTTTCACATTACTTTCAAATTATTGGAGTAAGTATAAAATGATTGGATGCAAACGCAAAATAGTAATTTTTCGAAGAAAAGAATTCTCGATAACTCGTGGGTTTTCTAACACTAGATTTTATTTGGATGCAAGAAAAAATGGATATTTTTAACAGTACTCAGAAAAGTATATACAAAAACAATATCGGTCAAATAGTCATCATAGCTACTGTTACACCAATATATTCTTCGAAAACTGCATTTGGTGACTAGAAACATGTTTACCTGTAGTAAATTTCAATGCGTTAATGTGTATGCCGTTCAATTTCTAGTAATAAGGTAGTTTAAACTTCTCAAAAGATGACAACTTCAAAAGTTACAGCTGCTCAAATAGCGGACTATCTAAAATATTGGATAACAATTTGCTAAAAACCATGTCAGTTTAATTGAAGAAGATATCCTTGTTGTGACTTATTTTGTAGGTTAAGTGAAGACTTCAAGTACTATGTTTTCACTGTGCCAGAAAATTTAAGGAATTCTTGAACTTCTTCACAAACGATAATATGAATACATATTTAAATTTAAAATAGAACTAAAACCTCTAGATAGGTAAAGTTTACATAAATAAATTTATTTAGGAATAAGATACCAAGAAAGTTAAAAGTAAAGTATATATCTCATATGTGCATATATTTTACACTTTCTTCCTTTTCTGGTTATCATTGCATTTTTCTTTGTATGTCATGAACAAAAGGTGTAAAGGAAGAATAAAAAGATGCACAACTATCAATAAAACCAAATTCCGATTTGACTTGCAAAATATTCTCTTTGATTCGACGAGTTCTTTGAAAGATTCTTTTTTCTTCATCTTTATAACAACGAAGAGGAAACTATATGGAGGTTGAGGTAGGTAAAGTGTACAGGAAAAAAAGGGAAATATTAAATTGAAGAGAAAAATAAAACAAACTATTGGCAGTACCTTACGTATGATAAGGAATATTGTAATATTCAAAAGGTCTTTAAATTGTCAAATACCTGCAAGCAACTTTATAGTAGCTTTTCAGTTTTATATTTTTTCCATCTTTTGTATTTTCTCTGCCTTCTTAAACTATTGTTGTTTTATATATGCATGTACGAGTAGGTAGAGATTTTAACTTTTTAAAAAATCGGTATGTTAGTCTTTTAGGTTTTACTTGGAATTACTTTAGTCCTTGAGTTAGGAACAATCTATTTAGAATATACTCAATAGCTTTATGTACAAAAACTTTTCCTGGAATCTGCAATAAAAACAGAAGGTTGTGATTTATTTGTTCTTTTTTATTTTAAATAAATTTGAAACACTGAATTTTGTTTCAACAATATTAATGCATATTCTATGAACACAAAAAATTTCTATACAAATAACATGAACTAGAAGAAGTTTGGATTCAAACCACACTAATAACTCCCCAGTGCGGTGCTTTAAAAAACTGTTCACTATTTTTTTGGAAAACAGGACTCATGAAAAAGCATTAGCTGACTTTAATATCAGTGTTGTTCTTTATTTCCAAATTTTAAGTATTTTATTTGGTATATATACATTTTTTCAAATTTACAACTGACTATATTTTTAAATTATTTTTGTTAGTATAAAATTATCTGGAAGTCAATACTTTTTTAAATTTCCATACAAAATTATTGTAATGAGTCTAACAAAGATATGGACTTAAAATAAAATTTGTTTCATAGATAATAATATCAGGATGTGCTAAAAACTTTCAAGAAATCCGTTCAGTGTTTTTTTTATACTATTTATTTTTAAAAAAGAGCCTGAGATGAAATCTATACTGATAACTTCTTCTTCGGGCCCGTTGATCGATATTTCTACAACTTTTACAAAATATTAATAACAACATTTTGTGAAAGATACAAAAATTGTATATGTCAATGTTTTTCGTTTTTCTCAAGATACTTTGTAAAAAAAGTTCTCAATATAATTTTGTTTAAAAAACTATATTTTCTGATGCATACAATTGTTTTGGAAGCAGTATCATTTTCTGCAAAATATTCCTCTTCAATTTTTTCCGATTTTTAATTAAATTTTTTTTTTTTTAATTTTTTGAATTTGGTATTACGTCACGAATATAAAAGAGGCTGGGATGCGACCCACACTGATAACTTAACATACCGTCTATCAATTTGTCTTACTTAAAAGGTTTTGTAGGTTTTCGTGTTTTGTTAAAAAAAGTGTCAGTTGAATTATTTTAAACCAATTTAAAATTACGAACAATATTTTGCATATGAAGAAACAGTTTTATTTCAAAATCTATTTTTATTAACCAGATTTAATCTAAAATCAATGCTTACCAATTTTGGTAGCATTTCTTAAAAGAACGGTGATTTTTTAAGAGCTTGAGAACTTTAAAAAAAAAAAAAAACGCATAAAATTTGCAAAATCGATTCTTTATTTGAAACGTTAGATTGGTCGACGACATTTACTTTTTGAAGATAATTTTATTTAAATGTTGACCGCGGCTGCGTCTTAGGTGGTCCATTCGGAAAGTCCAATTTTGGGTAACTTTTTCGAGCATTTCGGCCGGTAAAGCCCGAATTTCTTCGGAAATGTTGTCTTCCAAAGCTGGAATAGTTGCTGGCTTATTTGTGTAGACTTTAGATTTGACGTAGCCCCACAAAAAATAGTCTAAAGGCATCAAATCGCATGATCTTGGTGGCCAACTTACCGGTCCATTCCTTGAGATGAATTGTTCTCCGAAGTTTTCCCTCAAAATGGCCATAGAATCGCGCGCTGTGTGGCATGTAGCGCCATCTTGTTGAAACCACATGTCAACCAAGTTCAGTTCTTCCATTTTTGGCAACAAAAAGTTTGTTAGCATTGAACGACAGCTATCGCCATTCACCGTAACGTCGCGTCCAACAGCATCTTTGAAAAAATACGGTCCAATGATTCCACCAGCGTACAAACCACACCAAACAGTGCATTTTTCGGGATGCATGGGCAGTTTTTGAACGGCTTCTGGTTGCTCTTCACTCCAAATGCGGCAATTTTGCTTATTTACGTAGCCATTCAACCAGAAATGATCCTCATCGCTGAACAAAATTTGTCGATAAAAAAGCGGATTTTCTGCCAACTTTTCTAGGGCCCATTCACTGAAAATTCGACGTTGTGGCAGATCGTTCTGCTTCAGTTCTTGCACGAGCTGTATTTTAAACGGTTTTACACCAAGATCTTTGCGTAAAATCTTCCATGTGGTCGAATAACACAAACCCAATTGCTGCGAACGGCGACGAATCGACATTTCACGGTCTTCGGCAACACTCTCAGAAACAGACGCAATATTCTCTTCTGTACGCACTGTACGCATTCGTGTGGTTGGTTTAATGTCCAATAAAGTAAACTGAGTGCGAAACTTGGTCACAATCGCATTAATTGTTTGCTCACTTGGTCGATTATGTAGACCATAAATCGGACGTAAAGCGCGAAACACATTTCGAACCGAACACTGATTTTGTTAATAAAATTCAATGATTTGCAAGCGTTGCTCGTTAGTAAGTCTATTCGTGATGAAATGTCATAGGAAGCATACTGAGCATCTTTCTCTTTGACACCATGTCTGAAATCCCGCGTGATCTGTCAAATACTAATGCATGAAAATCCTAACCTCAAAAAACTCACCCTTTATAAACAAATACAAATTAGATAAATAATTGTTTGAACATGAATTTTTGGCCATAACTTGTTGTTAAATTAATCGTATTCAAAGATAAGCAATGTAAAGGGAATGATTCCTAGATCACAATCCTGAAATTTCAGCCCTCTAAGTGGTCTAGATTGAGAAATAATGAAAATCAAAAGTTGCCGACTTTTGACCCTCTGGGACGCATATTAAGCGAGATATTCGCATCTTAAGTTTGAACGTGGATTTTTGCCCATAACTTGTTGTAAAATTGGTCTTATTCAAAGAATATCAAAAAACATTAATTTTTACCAAATTTTTTGTAGATTTTATTTGTTTGTGAAAAAAAAGCTTGTTGGATTTTTATAAAAAAAATGACTGCATGTCGAAAAAAATATTTACTGTGAGATAAAATTAATTTGAAGCCAATATTTTAAATTTTTGTAAAATATATTTGAGCTGAAAGTAAATGTTTACCAAGTTTTAGTATTGTTTTTTTTTTTGTTTAGGTTTTTTTTGTAAGACAACTAACAATTCGATTTTTCTCAAAATTTTACCGAAAGTTGAAAACAATATTTTTTAAAGAATAAAATTAGTTTAAAGGCAGTATCTAAAAGTTTTGAAAGATATTTGAGTCGAGAATTTTTAAGATCGTTTAGTAATGTTTTTTGTTGGTTTTTATTTTAAACTTCCCATAGGAAGTCATTGTAATAGGTCCGATTTGTCAGGGTCCCTAGAGTTGAAATAAAAGATTTTTAGAAAGATGTCTGTGCATTCGTATGTACATACTTTCGCGACCTTTTTTCGCCATCCAATGGAGAAAACACAGAAAGATGAAGAAAGGGCTCTCAAGAAAATTGAGTGGGTTGTTTTTTTTTACCATAACCTTAAATATCTCTCGAACCAAAAACGCCTGAGACTTGAATTGAATTGTATAGAATTTATTGTAATGTGAAACCAAACAAGTATAATTTTTGAAATAAAATCCAATTAGCTAACGGTTATTTTTTTAATAAAAAAAAAAACTGAAAAAAATTGTAACCTCGAAAATTTTACGAATACGAAATCATTATATCTCCAAAACTTTTTTTGGAACGAAAAATAACGCAATACTGTTGTTAACATTCATTCAAATTTTGAGAAAAATTAAATTGACAATTTTCTTACAAAAAATTAAAACCCAAAGAAGAATTAATAAAAGTTGGTAAAAACTTTCGAATACGAGTAAAATAGCTTTTCAAAAATTAAAAATATTGTCTGCAATCTTTTTTTATTTTACAGAAAATATTGTATTCGATATTCGATAGTTTTTTTTATAAAAATCCAACAGTCCGTTTTTCCATGAAAAAATAATCTCTATAAAAAATGGTAGGTATGCAAATTTGGTTAAAATTGATGTTTGGTTCTTGATATCACTCAAATTAATTTCGTTCATCCAATTTGTAAAAATTTAAGAACTGCTGCTATAATTGTTAAAAATCTGTTTTCGACTAAAAATCTATTTAACAAAACTAGATTTTCAAACTAAACTATTTAATTATATGAAAAATTAATCCAACACAAAAACTTTCAAACTTTTAAGCAAGACAAATCAACAGACAGCCCTTTTTTTAAATTTTTTTCATATTGTTTGTTGATTAATTAGAAATATTTGGTAATACTATGTGAAAATTGTAAAAGATAGTTTAATAACGTTACGTTTTGAAATCTGATATAATATTTTCTTATACTATTACATATAAATAATTACTATTAATTGTTAATAAGTGAAAATCTATTTTTACGAACTTTTAGTAATGCTTTTTTTAAGCTTTTAATTTTTGTTAAAAACTGTCAACTCGATTTTTCTCAAAATTTAATCAAATGCTCAGAACAATTTTTCTCATAAGATAAAATTAGTTCGATGCTTACATTTTTAATTTTTGAAAAGATGTTTAAGTCGAAGATAAATTTTTACCAAGTTTTAGTAATGTTTGTTTCAGGTTTTTATTTTTTTGTAAAAAAAAACTGCCAATTCGATTTTTCTCAAAATGTTACTGAATGTTGAAAACAACGTTTTTTTAAAAAATAAAATTAGGTTAAAGCGAATGTCTCAAAGTTTTGAAAAGCTATTTGAGTCGAAAATCAACAATATCCTAACTTTTTTTAGGTTTTCATTTTTTGTAAAAAAAAACTGTCGATTCGATTTTTCTCAAAATTTTACCAGATGTTAAAAACTTTATTCTTCGTTGCACAAAATAGCTATGGAGATAAAATTATTTTTTATTCGTAAAATTTTGGAGGTGACAATTATTTTTTTTCATTTGTTTGATTTATTTAAAAAAACCATTAATTTGATTTTTTTCAAAAGATATATTTTTTTGGAATCACGTAACATAATATAAAATTTATTTCAAGTCTCTAGCTTTATTGGTTCGTGAGATATTTAGGGTTACCAAAATGTGCACTTTTTTTTAAACTGCTATGGTAAAAAAAACCTCACACGCAATTTTCTGGAGAGACCTTTCTGCATCTTTTTTTAATATTATCTGAAAAACAAAATTTATTTATATTCCATATTTCTTCTTGTTCTTCAGCTATGGACGACAAAAAAAACGTCGCGAACGTACGGACGTACAGACGTACGGAACTACGAACGTACGTATCTACATACGCATGCACAGAAATGTTTTAACATTTTTTTATTTCGACTCTATTGACCTTGAAACGTCGAGAAATGTCAAAATTTTCAATTCGACAAATCGGACCCATTACAATAACCAATGTTATTGAAAATGTTGGATGAAAATATCAATAAAAACTATATCTAGGGGTATACGCATTTTTTTAATTATATATAGTATAGTAGATAGAAGTCCACTATTTAATGATTGGTAGCTAAAATCGAGTCTACCACTGCAGTGTACAATTAGAAAACACCCGTACGTCAACGAAAACCAAGATCTTAGAAAAACATAGCAGAAATTCCTCGTCGCTCTAAGTAACTTGGCCTGTCACAGACCGCAAGATGGTTATTTGCAGTTGATCATTATATCTTCACCGATGGGGCCCATTTTTGTATAAATGGGTATACATGAATAAAAAAAACTCCAAGGATTTGAGAAAACATCAATCCACGCAAGATTCATGAGGTGCCAATACATCCATTCCATCATTAAGATCTTGAATCGACTTCCAAATTTACAAGTGCCCGAACAACATTCTGTTATTTTTGTTTAAATGGTTGTCTATGCTGAGGTTATCTGAGCATAAGCCTCCCCCAGACTTCTCCATCTTCTTGTATCTAGTGCTTCTCTCCAATAAAGTGGGCATATTTTTCGGATGTCATCCTTCCAGCGTTTATGTTGTCCACCTACGCTTCTTTTGGGTATCCATTCGGTTACTAATTTTGTCCATCGATTATCAGGTGTACGTATTACATGTCCTGCCCAGTCCCATTTGAGTTTCTTAAGCCTGTGTCTAACGTCTTCAAAATTAGTTTGACTTCTTATATTCTGATGGTTAATTTGCTGGGCAATATGAACGTTCAAAATAGCTCTCTCCATTGCTCTCTGACATGATTGGAGTTTCATTTCAGTGTTTTTCGTGACTTGCCAAATTTGGCACCCATAGGTGAGGACTGGAAGAACTGTTGAGTCAAACACATATTTCCTTGTTTTATTCGAAATATTCAATGTAAAAAGATGCTTAACGTTCCAGAACTGCCTCCAAGCCTTCGTCATTCGCTGCTCTATATCCTTTTTTTCTTTGTCTTTGAATGAGATAATCTGACCAAGGTATGTGTAGTCTTCAACGTATTCTAATATATTGTTATTAACACTAACTGGATCATAAGCACCATTTGTCATAATTTTAGTTTTCTGTTGATTTGTTGACAACCCAATATTTCCGCATTCCGAGCACAATTCGTTTAGCATCGTTTGAAGTTCTTCACTGCTGTTTGCGATAATTATAATGTCATCGGCAAATCGGAGGTTTGAGAGATATTTGCCAATTATCTTCAATCCTTTGTCTTCCCAGTCTAGCTTTCTAAATACTCCTTCTAAGGCTGCGGAAAAGAGTGCTGGTGAAATTGGATCTCCTTGCCTTACACCTCGCGATATTTTAAAATCTGATCCGATACTTTCCGTTTTTATGTGGGATGTGCTCCTGTCATACATTTTCTTCAGGATTCGAACTATTTTTTCGTCTAAACCTTGATTGAGAAGCGCCTTCCAAATAAATCTTTGCTCTTCTGTGTCAAACGCTTTTGCAAAATCGATGAAGGTAAGTATATTGTGATGTTATACTCTTTGCATTTTCTATTATTTGATTAACGGTTTGTAGATGATCTATTGTTGAAAAACCTGATCTAAAAACGGCTTGTTCAAAAGGTTGATTTAAATTAAGAGTGGTTTTCATTCTCTCAAATAAACACTTCGCAAAAACCTTGTATATCGATGATATTAAGCTTATCGGGCGATAATTGTTGATATCGTCCCTGTTCCCTTTGTTATGTATGAGAATTATTTCCGATTTCGTCCATTGGTCTGGGAATTAATCGGTGACCAAAACCTGATTGAAAATAGTAGTCAACCAGTTGGCCAGTGAAAAGTTGCCGAACTTTAGGTATTCAGCTAATATCCCATCGTTTCCTTTGCTTTTTTTCATTCTTTAAACTATTTATTGCTCGCTCTATTTCACTTTTAAGAAATGGTGGAAAATCTTCTTCCTGGTTTTGTCGCTCTAGAAATATATCATCAGTATTGAGAGTTTTTTTGTTGATGTGTAATTGTTTTCGATGGTCCAAAACTGTTGTAGGAGTTCTTCAATAGATGGAGTAGTAGTGGTGGTGAAACAAGTGTAGTTGATGCTAGATGATTTTGGTCCAACTGGTGCGATGTCCAACAAAGGTGTGTATTCTTGATCATTCCTTATTGTGCCACCCACAATCCATCCGAGTGATGTCTTTTGTAGGCTTCGTAGATTTTCTCCTAATTTGGTCTGACCTACTTGAAGAAGATCAAAGTAAATCCCTGCGCCGATAAGACAGTCAATAGCACCAAGTTTATTGAATCGAGGATCAGATAGCCGAGTATTGGAGGGAATCTTCCAGTTTTTGATGTTGATATGACGACTTGGTTGAGGTGAAGTGATTTCTGGAAGAATTATAACATCTAAGTATATCTTAAAGGAATTATTTAACGATGAAACGCATAATTGTGCTCTTTGATAAGCGATAGTGCTAACTTGTCCAATTGCACTGACGTCTAGGTATGTGCGACTGCGACTCAACTTGAGGTGTTGTGCAATATGCTCAGTGATGAAGTTAAGTTGGGAGCATGAATCAAGTAGTGTTCGACCAATTAAAGATGTACCTCCTCCATTGGAAAGATTAACCAGTGCGGTAGCAAGTAATACGTACCCAGCATCTCGATTGGGGTTGTCAGCATGGCTTGCCTGTAAAGAGGTAGATGAAGACGAAGGTAATGGATTACGATTAGCAATTTCTTGGGAATCTGTTGCTGATGGTTCAGGAGTCTGAAGAATTGCAGGTGCGATGCGCTCACGATGTAGCAAGGTATGATGACTGTCACCACATTTTTGACATTTATTTGCCGAGTTGCAATGTTGTACTGTGTGACGTCCTCGTAGGCAATTAAGGCATAATTTCAACTCCTTGGTGAGTTTGAAGCGATCCATTGGAGATAAGTTAACAAATTTTTGACAGCTAAATGGGTTGTGTGATGGCTGGTTACAAAAGACACAAGGTGACGTTGAAGGTGGATTGGTTGTAAGCAGGGACGAGTTCTTAAACAATGATTCTTGAGTTCTTGATTTGGCGAGGTGATGCGACTGCGACTGTTGTGATCGTTGATGCGATTGTGATGTGTTGGCTGATGTAGAACTGCGATGTGATTTTGCTTCGATGATGTTGAGAGTTTTACACCGTCTCTCCATGAATGTGCAGAGATCATTCCAGGATGGGAATTCAAAGGTGTCACTATTTGTCAGGGTTGTGGAATCCAAATTTTGGGTTAATTTGCTAAGGGTCTTCTGCTCTTGTCTGGCCGATAATTCATCTTTCCATTTGGCTTGGGACTCGTTGTCAAACTTTGACAAGATCAAATGCAGCAAGAATCCATCAAGAATTTGTTCCGTAGTACCTATTGAATTGAGTGCTCGGAGATTGACATTGATGGTGTCAATCATACCACGAATAGTTTCCACAGTGGGTTTAACTATGGAGTGCAGTTGAAAGATTTCTTGGATGTGTGCCTGGAATAAAAATCGTTTGTTATCATATCTGCATTTGAGAAGTTCGATGGCAGTTTCGTCGTTTTGGCTGGTGCATTCTAGAGACTCAATTACTCTGGCTGCGTCTCCATGGATGCAAGACCGGAGATACTGAAACTTTTCGATATTGGTGAGCTCCTTGTTGTTATGAATAAGCGAGTTGAACATGTCTGAGAAATCCATCCATTTGGTATACGATCCCGAGAATGATGGAAGTGCTAACTTTTGTAAGTTCACACGAGATTTATGTGAAATGGTGACGTTGTTGGGTGCGATGGTGCTATTTGGTGCCAAAAAGGTACCCAGATGTTGGAGCATATCTGAACGTAGTGTGTAATACGTCTCTTCGAAAGCATCTCTCTTACCACTTGTGAGTTCTTCCTTCGAGCATCTGCAATTTGGTTTCAACCTGGAAGCGATTAAGAGAATCCAAATTAGTGGCCAGAAAGTTTTTAGCTTAAGTTTGCTGTCCAAGGATGACAGCTCGTTGAGACCGGAGAGCCCTTAACTCCGTTTCATACGACTCATCCGATTTGGATTTGGTTTCGGTTGACATAATAGCGATTGTTCAATTCACGATTGTTCACAATTTTACACAAGTTCAAATTTTCGCGAATAAATTTAGTGCAAATTGGGTGAATTTAATACAAAATACTGATTGCTATCCGGCTCGAAGGACCTCTATGATGCGACTAGCTTTTTAGCCGAATATTAAAGCTATGAAAATAAATGAAACGCGATAAATTTGCAAGTAATATAATTTATTTTTTATTAAATAAACGTGGAGATGGTGTGTTGAAAAATATTAATAATGGACTGTGTCCTGTGCCCACAAAGAATAGGCTTTTATACTTCTATCTATGCACCTGCGTAACACTTGTTGTTGATTGTTGTTGCTGCTTCAGCTTAGTTAAATTAAACTAAGTCATCGTTTTCGGTCGCAACTACCGCTATTTGGGAGCGACAATCGAGGATGGACAATGTGATGTATTTAGTTTTATGAAGTTGCCTAGTTTTATGGTTGATTAACAACTCCGCTCGTACTATCTGATGATCTGATTCGAATTGAAAGTTATTAAGTACGGAGATCTTTAAGGATTGATCTTTTATTGCAAAGACTAAAATCTATTTGTATTTGTTGCCAAATATATTGGATAAGACGACTACCTCTTTCATTTCGATTACCGTAGTCATATTCTCCTATAATGGTTTCTTCGCCATTTTTCCTGAAACCTAATTTAGCATTGAAATCACCGATTATCAGTAAAATCTCTGTTTTAAAGTGTCCTGTCGCTGTTTCCAGTGTCTTGTGAAAGCGATTCATCTCGTCATCAGTTGCTTTCTCAGTTGGTGCATAGACTTGTATGATGGATATGTTACAATTCTCTACTTTGACTTTCATTCCTATTATCCTATCGTTAAATCCTTTAATTTATTGATTTATTGATTTGTTGTTTTTTCGAAGTTATCTACAGCAAATTGGTTACCATTTTTAGCGTCGGCATTTTGACCCATAGTGACGGTTTTCTTGAGGACATATTTCATCAGGGGGGATGATGACGACGATGGTGATGACGATGAGAAAGTTTTATATTTGAATACTGTTCTTTTTGGACGAGCTCCTCGCTATATCTGAATCTTTTTCAAAGTCATCATCAGAAAGCTTTCTTTTGTTTTGCTTAGGGTATGTCTTTATATTGATAATTTCTTCCTTAAATTTTTCTGGCTCACTCAGGTCACTCCTTTTTTCTGCACACGGCATATCGTGCTCATGAAGGCATTATTTCAAGTTTAAATCATCAATCTGACCAAAATCGATAAGTTTTCGAAAAGTACTTCTAACATGCATTTGTAAATAAGTAATTCATTAAAATATATGTTTTCTTTGTGCAACAAACTATCATGAAAGAAATCAGGTGGTCCTCACAAAACTTTCTGTGGTTCTATTAGCAACTTCGGTTTCAAAAACACATGATACACTATTTGAAGAAAGTTACCCCTGATAAGTCCTGCCGCAAAACTTCTTTGAACTTTAATTAATCCAAAACGTTCTGTCTTCATTATACAAAAATAATATATATAGGTAAGCAATATCATACCTTTATTGTTTGTTGTTTGGTGGTGCACTTTTCGTGTGAGTAATGTAAAAGGAACATTATAACTTGTAGCAGAAGATAACTTTTGGCCAGACCCTTGTTAAATATTTACTAGCCCAGAATCTGTTCACTTTGCCTCTGGTGACAAAAAAGGTAACAAAACAATACAAAACAAACCTCCTTCTTTGCTCACAAATAATAGCTATAGAAATATGGAACCACACAATGTTATTCGCATCTGTTGCCAACCCTGAATTTGTTCTCATTGTTGCTATGTAGAGTACCTATGATTGTTTTGGGGCAGAAGTTGTGGAGGTTAGAACTTTCATGGACCTCATAAGATAGAAAATGCTTTTTTTCGCCAAAGGTATGATAATGCTATCCCCTTGGTTTTTCCCCGAAAATAAAAAGAAGTTCTCACCATCACTATTTTTATCCTATGGGCTTTGCTGGGTATCAAGTCAAAGAAGAAAAATAAGAACAGAGGTTGATGCTCGATACAGAATTTCAAACATTCAGGAATATTGTGTTTTAAACCCTTAACCGTACTTTATTATTCGTTCAATGTCATGGGGAATTCCTGTTGGGTCTACAGGTTTCTTTTTCTTTTTTTGTTGTTGTATAGGTATAAAGGTTTCTACTCATGAAGATTGGTATCGAAAGTCCTGACTGGGATCCATTACAAGATACAAAATGTGTTTTTTTTTATTCCTCACCCCCATAAACAGACGATATAGCTGGTCAAAAAGATTTTACCATTTTTTGTGGACCGAAATTATAAGGGACTAAGCTTCTAACGCTATGGTCAAATAAATACGTTCCTCCTATAGCTACAGAATTATTTGATTGCAGAGAGTTAAGTTATATCAGTGTATGGCATAAGCATAACGTAATATATAAATAATTGGATATATTAAGGATCAATTAGATGTAATTATAAGAAGGGTCTTTAATAATATAGCACCATTATTATTAAGGTATAAAAATCGGTTTTCTTTTTGTATGTGTTTAATAAAAACTGTTTATGTATGGTGAGGAGTTTGGTTTAACTTTTCTCTTACTTTCCGAATTCTATTGCTCCTGTATCCAACGGCTCCGTTTACAAATAGATCCTATATTTACCAATAAAGAATAAAAAAAGAGGCTGGGATGCGACCCACACTGCTAACTTCCCATCCCTTCTGTCGATTTGTCTTGCTTAAAAGTTTGTCTATATGTACTCGTATCAATTTTTACCAAATTTGCGTACATTTTTTGTAGAAAAAACGGACTGAATAACTGAATATCGAAAACAATATTTTCTGTGAAATAGAATAAGTTTGAAGCCATTATTTTTAATTTTTAAAAAGCTATTTGAGTCGAAAGTAAAACTGTCCATTCGATTTTTTTTTAATTTTATTGAATGTTAAAAACAGTATTTCTTATAAGATAAAATTAATTTGAATCCAATATTTCAAATTTTTGAAAAGATATTTGAGTCGAAAATCAATTTTTACCAACTTTTATTAATTTTTTTTATAGGTTTTTATTTTTTGTAAAAAAAGTTTCATTTCGATTTTCCCCAAAATTTGTCCTAATGTTGAAAACAATATTTATTATAAGTAAAAATTAGTAAGAAGCTATTATCTCAAATTTTTGAAAAGATATTTGAGTCGAAAATCAATTTTTAACAACTTTTGTTAATTTTTTTTCAGTTTTTAATTTTTTGTAAGAAAGCTGTCCACTCGATTTTTTTCAAAATTTTACTGAATGTTGACAACAATATTTTTTGGAAGATAAAAGTAAATAAAAGCCCATTACTTAAAGTTTTGAAAAGATATTTGAGTCGAAAATCAATTTTTACCAACTTTTATAAAGGGTGATTTTTTTGAGGTTAGGATTTTCATGCATTAGTATTTGACAGATCACGCGGGATTTCAGACATGGTGTCAAAGAGAAAGATGCTCAGTATGCTTTGACATTTCATCATGAATAGACTTACTAACGAGCAACGCTTGCAAATCATTGAATTTAATTACCAAAATCAGTGTTCGGTTCGAAATGTGTTTCGCACTTTACGTCCGATTTATGGTCTACATAATCGACCAAGTGAGCAAACAATTAATGCGATTGTGACCAAGTTTCGCACTCTGTTTACTTTATTGGACATTAAACCAACCATGCGAATGCGTACAGTGCGTAGAGAAGAGAATATTGCGTCTGTTTCTGAGAGTGTTGCTGAAGACCGTGAAATGTCGATTCGTCGCCGTTCGCAGCAATTGGGTTTGTGTTATTCGACCACATGGAAGATTTTACGCAAAGATCTTGGTGTAAAACCGTATAAAATACAGCTCGTGCAAGAACTGAAGCCGAACGATCTGCCACAACGTAGAATTTTCAGTGAATGGGCCCTAGAAAAGCAGAAAATCCGCTTTTTTATCGACAAATTTTGTTCTACGTAAATAAGCAAAATTGCCGCATTTGGAGTGAAGAGCAACCAGAAGCCCTTCAAGAACTGCCCATGCATCCCGAAAAAATTCACTGTTTGGTGTGGTTTGTACGCTGGTGGAATCATTGGACCGTATTTTTTCAAAGATGCTGTTGGACGCAACGTTACGGTGAATGGCGATCGCTATCGTTCAATGCTAACAAACTTTTTGTTGCCAAAAATGGAAGAACTGAACTTGGTTGACATGTGGTTTCAACAAGATGGCGCTACATGCCACACAGCTCGCGATTCTATGGCCATTTTGAGGGAAAACTTCGGAGAACAATTCATCTCAAGAAATGGACCGGTAAGTTGGCCACCAAGATCATGCGATTTGACGCCTTTAGACTACGTCAAGTCTAAAGTCTACACAAATAAGCCAGCAACTATTCCAGCTTTGGAAGACAACATTTCCGAAGAAATTCGGGCTATTCCAGCCGAAATGCTCGAAAAAGTTACCCAAAATTGGACTTTCTGAATGGACCACCTAAGACGCAGCCGCGGTCAACATTTAAATAAAATTATCTTCAAAAAGTAAATGTCATGGACCAATCCAACGTTTCAAATAAAGAATCGATGAGATTTTGCAAATTGTATGCGTTTTTTTTTTTTAAGTTTTCAAGCTCTTAAAAAATCACCGTTTATTTGAGTCGAAAATCATTTTTTACCAACTTTTGTTAATTTTTTTTCGGTTTTTAATTTTTTGTAAGAAAACTGTCAATTCGATTTTTTTCAAAATTTTACTGAATGTTGACAACAATATTTTTTGGAAGATAAAAGTAAATAAAAGCCCATTACTTAAAGTTTTGAAAAGATATTTGAGTCGAAAATCAATTTTTACCAACTTTTATACATGTTTTTTTTAGGTTTTTATTTTTTTTTAAAAAACTGTCAATTTGATTTTTCTCAACATTTTTCAGAATGTTGAAAACAATATTTCTTATAAGATAAAATAAGTTTGAATCCTAAATTTCAAGTTTTTGAAAAGATATTTGAATCGATATTCAATTTTTACCAACTTTGAGTAATGTTTTTTTTAGATTTTTTTTTATAAAAAAACTGTCAATTCGATTTTTCTTAAAATTTTATCAGATGTCAAAAACATTATTCTTCGTTGCACAAAATGGTTTTGGTGATAAAATCATATTTTAGTCGTAAAATTTTGGAGGTGACATATTTTTTTTCAGTTTTTTGATTTATAAAAAAACCGTTTAATGGATTTTTTTTTTTCAAAAAATATACTTCTTTGAAATCACGTTACATTATATTATATAAAATTTAATTCAAGCCTCTAGCCTTTTTGGTTCGTAAGATATTTAGGGTTAACCAAAATATATATTTAGGGTTAAAAAACCACCCACGCAATTTTCTTGAGAGCCCTTTCTGCATCTTTCTGCCTTATAATCTGTATCTCTTCTGGTTCTTGAGCTATGGACGACGAAAAAACGTCTCGAACGTACGGACGTACGGACGTACGAACGTACGTACACACGAACGCACAGACGTCTGTCTAAAAATCTTTTATTTCGACTCTAGGGACCTTGAAACGTCAAGAAATGTCAAAAGTTTGAATTTGACCCATTACAATAACTTCCTATGGGAAGTTAAAAATAAAATAGAAAAAAATAGTACGCAAAGTTTGTAAATATTGGCGTTCGGATCTCGATATCTCGTTTAAATCAAACTATTTCATCGTATCTAAAATATAGTTGCTTATTTTTAAATTTTTAAGAATAATCTGACTGATTACTTTTTTAACAAAACACCAAAACCTACGCAAGACAAATCGACAGACGGAATGTTAAGTTATCAGTGTGGGTCGCATCCCCGCCTCTTTTTTTTATTTAATAATTTAGTATCATCATCAAAAAATCAAAATTTTATTCAATTCAAAAAATAGGGAAATACACTTAAAATTTCAAGATCTGACAAAACCATCCGTTCCTTGAATTTCTTATATGAAAAAAATCTCTTCAATAATTAAGGCGATAGAAATAATTAATTTCATTTTAACGTGGCCTATTCCTCTCGATACTTGCATTTTAGACTAATTAAAATTAAAATGTTGTCAATGTTTCATTTTTATTATATCTTTGCCAGACCATTTTATTACTCACAAGAAAACAATTAGTGTCATGTGGAAAATTGATAGACAAAAAAATTATGTTTGAATAATCTTAAGCAATGAAACATTATTTAAACGACAAGAAAAAGTATATACAAAGAATACAAAACAAGACATTTTTAAAAAATAAGGTTAAAAGGTGTGGTTTTTGAAAAACAAATAAATAACCAAATTTGTTGGAACATGAGAACAAGTTGATTTTTTGGAAATTTTCAAAATCAAGATATTACTCAACAGGATCAAGAAGAAACAGGATTTCAAGAAATAACAAAGCGTAATAAGAATTACAAAACCAAAAAAGTTTAAAATGTTCAAATTTATTCTTTAAGGCTTAAATATTTGTTTTTGAATTAAAAATTTAAAAAAAAAACATATTTTTTATTTAAACCACCTAAACAACAAAATAAAGTATTTATCCAGCAAATGGAATACTAACACTTATTCCATGAGCCAAAACCTTCTTCCATACTTTCTTGAAGAAACCGCGTTGCTGTTGTTCCATATTTTTGAGAGAAGCTTTTGGATTAAAAGCTCTATAGAATAGTATCTTGAATTCAGGATCTCTAAGTGCATCAAGGAAATCCTTAAATTCTTCACTGGTTTTCTCCTTCTGTTTAATAAGTTCAGCAATCTTTGGAGAACTGAATATTTTCTTGATTCTGGAAAGAACATCTCTACCGGATCTAGCATCTTCGTCAGTTAATTGATATTTAGATGAATTATTGAACAAATTTGTAAAAATTGGCCTTATATCAATTCCTCTGCGTTCGAAGAAATCCACTAAATCTTGAACTTCGTATGTTTTGAAGAAATTCTCCAACCAATCACTAGATTCGATGGGCTTCTGAGAATGATGTACAAGTTGATGTTGTTTTTGATGTTGAGGTAGCTGACTTAGAATGTCATTGATATCAGACTGAAGATCAGCCGAAATGACAGCTGCACTAAGCAGAACAAGAACACAAATAACTTTCATTATTAAGAATGTGAATCAACACTATAATGTTCAACTTGGTTTTCACGACTTAAATAGGTCTTCAGATATTATTTGCAATAGTTGTTGAAATAATATCAGCAGAATGTATTTGAAGTGTTTTATTTACAATATTACGATATGTGGTGCTTTGAATGTTATAGTCGTTTTTTTAATTGATAGAATAATATAGATAAAAAAGTCGAAAGCTAAAAGCTATTGAATATTGACACCTGGTATAGGTATCTTAACCTGATATTCTAAGTGAAAACAATTGAAAAAAAACAGTTTCGAAAAAGCTTGTTAGTATTGTTGTAACAAGTGGTTATTAGTTTAGAACAAAAATACATTCCTTTGGGTAGGTTAAGATCTTTAGTAGAGTGGATAGCTTTACACATCTGTAATTGTTTGCCTGCTTTTTTTTTCTAAAATAATCTAATTTTCAAAATCCCCGCACAAGTACACGACTTGGTTGCATAAACTTGCTTTGTTAGTTCAATTGGATTTTTCAATTTTATAAAAAATAGATGTCATTGTAAAAATATGGTCACAAAATGGCTGCCCGAAAAAAATGTTTCCCTAATGAAAAATAAAGTACCCGTGGAATGATGGTTAGTGCGTTGGACTGTCATGCAAGAGGTCTTGGGTTCGATCCCTGCCTATGCCATCTAAAGTCTTTTCACGGGTACTGCCTCTTGCGAGGAATTGACAGATTCTCCAAGAGTAACTCTTGTCATGAAAAATTGCTTTCTCAAATTAGCCGTTCGGATTCGGAATATAAACTGTAGGGGACCTCCATTCCTGAAAACATTACTCGAACACGGGAATGGTTGAGAGTTGTAAGTCACTAGGCACTAGTTCTCAACGGACTGCCACCCAATATATTTATTTAATAAAAAATAACCTTACGGTGGGTTCTGGGAAGATATCAGATTGTTCGTGAGATATTTGAGACAGACCAAAACTTTCAGTTTTTTTAATAAACCAACATTGTTTGAAGTCGATAACTTTGCTCGTTCTTGAGAATGCGATATCGAGAACTAAAAACAAATAATAATCAAAAAATTACAGCCACATGCTCATTCAGATATATTTCTAAAAACAATGGCGTTTTAGAAAGATTGTTTAATATTTTTCAAGTAATGCAAACATTTTCAATTAAAGCATCGAAATAAAGACTTATAATTAATTTTAATTGTTAGCTAAAAAAGTTCTTGAAACCGTATAGTTCCATTTAAATTTTAATTTCTTTTAATTACACTTCAAGTAAAACAGATCACATTCCGTTTTCTTAAAATAAACATAATTTTCTTTTTAATTTTGATAAAGTACAAACAAACATTTCAAAAAGTTAATTAAAATTTGTATTTGATTTCCTCTAATTAACTTGCAATAAGTGTCTTACATAACCAAAAGTCAATTGCAAATAATAATTGGTAGTATATTTAAAAATTTCAAAAACCATAAGTGCTTAAAGGGGATTTACCAAGGTGGTTTTAGAGTTATATGTGTAATTATAACGGTTTAAAGGGTGTCCAATAATTATGGGCTAGTAGTGAAATGAAAGTTCTGGTATGGACTTAACAGATTTTCATAACTTGTCGGTCCTGCAACAAAATTGTTTTTGAGTAACAGATGTTTCAGTGAAATTTGAGAGAGTAAAATTAAAAAAGAGTCTTGGATGTGACGTTATTTTTATATGAATACAATTATTTTAAAGATAATTCAATTCTTGAAAGTACTTTTTCAAATATATATACAAGGAAATCAGCTTTGTATATTTGAATAGTACTGTCATGAAGAGGAACGCTCGGCCTGACATCTTTTTATCGACTTCCTAAACAGTTCGTTCCACATGTTTTGCATGTGGAATGTATTGTATTACATTAAAAATAAAAGGAGGTCTAGAAAGGTCTTGAGGTCTTGAAATATCAAGGTCTACAAAGGTCAAGGTCTTGAAAGGTCTTGAACTATCAAGGGAGGTCTAGAAAAGTCTTGAACTATCAACTAAGGTCTAGAAATGTCTTGAAATATCAAGCTATAGGAAGGTTCAGAGGTTTCAAGGCAAAAATCAAGGGAGGTCTGGAAATTTCAAGGCAGTTCTGAAAAATTAAGGGAGGTCTCTAGATTTCAAGTCTAGAAAAATAAAGGCAGGTCTGGAAATATCAGGGAAGGTCTGGAAATTTTAAGAGAGGTCTGGAAATATCAAGGGAGGTTTAGGAACATCAAGGGAGGTCTGGAGATTTCAAGTCTAGAAAAATCAAGACAGGTCTGGATATATCAGAGAAGGTCTGGAAAATTCAAGGGAGGTCTGGAAAAATCGAGTCATGTCTGAAGATTTTAAGGTAGGTCTGGAAATATCAATTGTGGTCTAGAAAAATCAAGGGAGGTCTGGAAATATCAAGGGAAGTCTGGACATCTGAAATAAATAAAAAATTTATTATAATTTTGGAGAAAATCTTAATTTTGAATTTAACTATCAATTTTTTGATTAAATCAAGTTAAGTCTAGAAACAGACATTCATTTAGAAATTTTTTGCTTAAAAATGTTTCCCTTTCACACACTAACAAGAAAAAAAATAACGTTGGCTTAAATAAAGATTATTTTGTCAAATCGTGTGATAGTCGACGTTTTAAGTATTGATGCTGTGAAATTTGACGGTGCGTTGACACAGAAAGTTTAAATTTTTTTATGACGTCAGAGAGTCAACGCGTTGGCCCTTTAAGTTGACCTTTTAATTAAAGCTTAAGTCATGGCTTAACTGATGTTCAAATGGTAGAAATGTGAATTCAAGAGGACACAAGCGTCTACAGGTTTTTCAAACAAACCAATTAAGGACAATATTTGGATGCGGCTTTGTCATTGGAGCCAGACTTAGACAACGAGCGCCTCATGACCGTTCGCATCAAGGCTAAGTTCAGCAACATTAGCCTGATATGCGCAAACGCCCCCACAGAAGAGAAAGATGACAACACCGAAAATATGTTCTTCGGGCTCTTAGACAAAACATGTGAGCAGTGCCCTAGCTACGATATTAAGATTGTCCTGGGTGATTTTAATTCCAAGCTAGGAAGGGAAGACATCTTTGGTAAAATAATAGGGAAGAACAGCCTGCACGCCAACACTTCCGACAACGGATTCAGGCTCATAGATTTTGCTGCGGGGGCAAACCGTCATGATAGCCAGTACGCGCTTTCCACACCTCAACATCCACAAAAGAACTGTGATTTCTCCAGATCAATCTACCGTCAACCAGATTGACCATATTGCGATCGACGCCAGACACGCTTCCAGGATCATGGATGTCCGAACTATCCGAGGAGCTTACATCGATTCGGACCACAACCTCATTGTAGGCAAGGTAGCACTTCGGGTTTCCAGACCCAAGGCAAAACAGGGAGGTGCTGGAAGAAGGTACAACGTCGAACGGCTTCAATCGCAAGAGATCGCCAAATCCTTTTCGGACCGAGTTACAAGTAACCTCTCTCGAAGTTATCTGCCGCCAACACGATGTATAGAAAATCAGTGGCAACATAGAAAAGATGCAATCAGAGAAATAGAGAGCTGTTCATGAGCTCTATCAGCAAAAGAGGCGAGAGGAACACCGACTTCTCTGAAGGAAAAAGAGAGAGCATGAGAAGCATTCGGTCGAAGATGTTGAGAGGTTTTAAAGCAGGAATCAAGTTCGAAAGTTTATGTTTATGAACAGGTGAAACGAAATTCACAGGTACATAAACCTAGAACCGAAGGCTGCAATGACGAAAGTCGAAACATCATAGTGGAACCGCAGTCAATGCTGAGGATATAGAAGGACCACTTCTGCAGACTGTATAACGGCGATTACAAACCGAATTCCGCTGTGAGGCAGGATGATCCATTCAACATAGACGACGAAAGCCAACAATCCCGTCCTCCCGACTTAGACAAAGTAGAGATTGCCATAGCTAAGCCGAAGTGTAACAAAGCCGATGGAGCGGATGGCTTGAATGCCGAGCTCCTTAAAGCAGCTGTACATAAGTTGGTTAGGAGCATGCACAAACTTATCTGTAAGATATGGTCTGATGAAAGCATGCCCAATGAATGGAACCTTAGTATTGTTTGCCCGATTCTGAAAAAAAGGAGACTCACTAAACTGCACCAACTATAGGAGAACCAGTCTTTTAACATCGCCTATAAAATATTCTCTGCGTAATATGTTAACGTCTAAAGCCCATCGTCAACAACCTTATCAGTGTGGTTTTAGACCAGGAAAGTCCACATTTGATCAAATATTAACATTACGGCAGATCCTGGAAAAAACCAAGAACACCAAATCGACACCCACCATCTTTTCATCGATTTCAAGGCCGTATATGACAGTTTATATACAGGGACGAGCTGTATAGAGCCATGTCTAGTTTTGGCATACCCGCTAAACTCGTCCGTTTGTGCAGGATGAGAATGGAATGGATTGAGAATTCATACTGCTCCATAAAGGTTACAAAAACTTTCGATGTCAAAAAAGGTCTTAGACAAGGTGATGCGCTTTCATTCGATTTTTTTACCATCGTACTTAGAAGAATAGTGCAGAGCTCACACGTCAACACTAGAGGCACTATCTTTCAAAAGTCATGTCAATGGGGCTTATGTGAGTATTGAGGCAGAGGCGGAAAAAATGGGTTTAACGGTTAATGGGGGCAAAACAAAGTACATGCTGTCGTCTAGAAAGGACATACAACACCGACGTTTTGGTCAAAACGTCCCAATCGACAGACGTAACTTTGAGGTAGTTAAGGACTGCGTCTACCTAGGCTCCGTTGTAAATGCAGAAAACAACACCAGCGCTGAGATCAAACACGGAATAACTCTTGCAAACCGCTGTTTCTTTGGACTAAGAAAGCAATTGAGTGGTAAAATCATCTCTCAAGGGACAAAAATGTTACTTTATAAGACCTCTATCATCCCCTTCCTGCTACACGGTGGAGAAGCTTGGACTATGACAAAAGCGGATGCAAGCTCCTTCGGTCGGTTTAAGAGAAAAGTTCTTCGTTCGATCTACGGTCCCGCATGCATCGAAGGGAATGGAAGGAGAAGATAGAATGACGAGCTGTACAGCGTCGTTGACTTAGCTAGAAGGGTAAAAGTCCAACGACTAAGATGGCTGGGTCACGTAAAGCGCATGGAAACCAATGCTTCCACACCCAAAGGACAGCGCAGTAGAGGAAGACCGCGGATCAGGTGGCGCGCACAAGTGGAAGGTGACCTCACCCAACTTGGAGCGCGAAACTGGAGACATCTAGCTAGGGACGGAGCTAGATGGAGAAGTTTGTTGTTTTGAGGCCCTAGTTCACACAGGACTGTAGCGCCACCTTAAGTAAGTAAGTAAGTAAATACAAATAAAAAGTTCTAAATTTAGGAAAAAAAATAGTTAAATAAGGAAAGCGCGTTATCAATACAGTTTTTGATTAATTTATTTTAATTCCGACTTTTAAATCAATCTATCAGGTCAGGTTTTTCAGATAAAACCTTTTATAATTCGAGAAATACTTATGTTAGGCTTTTCGGGGATATGTAAATTAATTATATTGTTTTTTTTTTTTTCAATATAATTCGTTATGATTTGGATCTTCCATGCTTTCTAAAAACTTATGGGTCTTCCATGCTTTCTAAAAAAAAAACTTCATTAAAAGTTAGTCTATCTATAAACTTGAATTCCGTAAATTTTTAAATTTATCATTGATTACAAAAATTCACATTTCTTGCCTATTAGTTTAAGAGTCTAGACATCAAAGCCTTTTCAACAATTTCGAAATAAATAAAACGAATTTCAATAAAAAAAATAAAGAATTCACGCTTTTTATGGCATCAAAGTATATATTTTATTTTATTTCATTTCATTTTAGTTTCTGTTTTTAGCAAAAAAAAATTAGTAAATAATTTGTCTGTGGTTATTATTGGAGGCTTTAATAAAACCCGAAACAAATGGCCTTAATGATCCGAAAAGTCTCCTCACATCAACACCCTGGACCTGTCCTTGTAGTTCCTTTGAATTCACAACATTATAAAGTAGTCCCTTTAACTTGGGATTATTAACAGCTGTAGCAAATTTAGCAAATTCCGGACTTGTTTGGATTTTCTCTTGAATTATTTGTGTAATATCGTGCGATGGTATTTCACTGGACAACCGTTGGATGTTATTAAAGATGTTAGGATTGTTCATGGCATAATTTGCCAAACGTGAAATCACTATATTCATATCAAAACCCCATTGTTTGAGAAAATCAATAATTTTCTTGACATCACTTAGTTGCATTACTTCTTGGATAAAGTTCAGTAGATTAAAGTTCTGGGGAAATGAAAGATCATTGCGAAATTTTCCATTGAGTTTGGTGTTTTGCGCTGGATCCGAATTCAAAGCCAGATGATGTGTTTCCTTCACACCTTCTTGATGATTTTCATTGGAAACTTGTTGCAAAATATCCTTGAAATCAGATTCAAGGTCTGCCGAAATGGCAACTGCTGAGAGTAATAGTAAAAAACAAACTGTGCGCATTCTGATGACAATTTATGGAGTAACTAGTTTAAATAGATGACTTACATTTGCTTTTATAATTTTAAAACTAAGAACTTTTACCAACTTTATCTCTTGATAAAATGTAACAATGTTCTTGAACCTTTTGATGTTTTTCATTATTAATTAAACATTTTTTAATTTGAAAATATTCAAGTGTTTCGATTGTTATTTAAAAATCAAAACATAATTATTGAAGTGCACTTAATCAATTGAGTGTCTGTACACGTGACTACAAACGTATTATAAAGGAACAGTTAAAAATCAGTAAAAAAGGGTCCAAAGGGGGGGGGGAAGCAAGACAAAGCTTATCAAGAGAAAACTACCTTACCCCTGATCATTTTAATGCGTATTATTGTAGAATTTTAGGAGTTTTTGAATATTGTTTTTTCACTTTTCTATAATTTTCACTTTTCTATAATATTTTTGTTTTAGGTTTTTATTTTTTGTAAAAAAAACTGTCAATTCGATTTTTCTCAAATTTTTTTAGAATGTTGAAAACAATATTTTTTATAAGATAAAATAAGTTTGAAGCTTTAATGTCAAGTTTTTGGAAAAATATTTGAGTCGAAATTCAATTTTTATCAACTTTAGTAATATTATAGGCGTATATCAACAATAGGCAAAAGACTTTTCCAAGCAGGCCGTAAATACAATTGCGAATTCTATTCCTCCAGTTCGCCAACTTACTGGCCTTCCGATACTAACAAAATACCAGACCTTATTGACTTTTCGTAGCTAAAGGAATCAAACGAAATCACATTAGTGTCGAAGGTAATTATGACCTGTCATCAGATCATACTCCAGTGATTCATTCACTAAGTGAATCGGAAGTACTAGAAAAAAGTAACCCAAAGCTTGTAAATAAGAAAACAAACTGGAATGATTTTAGAGAAAGGCTTTTAAGTTTTATAAATTTAAGATCTCCCATGGATACAATCGAGCAAGTTGACCATGAAGTGGAACAATTTATTGCTGATGTGCAACAGGCTGCTGAAGAAAGGACTCCAACATTTTTTAATAGAAGACAAAATGAAATAAAATATCGTTTAGAGATAAGAGAGTTGATAATAGAGAAATGAAGAGCTCGAAGAAAATGGCAAAATAGCAGATTTCCAGATGATAAAAAACAATTTTACAAATTCAAAAATGATTCACTCAGTACATTTCTAAGGAATTTACCGACTGATGCTTCAACCGATTTTTCGCTATGGAAAGCAGTCAAGCGCCTGAAAAGACTGCAGTTACAAAACTCGCCCTTGAAATCTCAAGATGGGAAATGGATCGGTAACCCGAAAGAAAAAGCTAACCTTTTCGCTGAACATCTTGCGAATGTTTTTAAGCCATACTCATCAAACGCTGCTGAAAATAACTAACAGTTTGTTGATAAGATAGATGAAAGTGAAATACCAATTATGAGACTCAAAGAAATAAAAAGTATGTGCTTACATCAACTACCAAATAAAAAATCACCAGGTTACGATCTAATTACTGCTCAGGTTATGTAAGAAATGCCATTGAAAACCTTCATAAAACTTCAATATACAATAAATGCATGACTTAATCACCGGTATGTCCAGCACCATTGGAAAATTGCTGAAGTAATTGGCATACCAAAGCAAGATAAACTACCTACAGAAGTGACGGCTTACAGACCAATATCGCTTATACCAATAATGGCAAAAGTTTTTGAAAAACTGTTTCTAAAGAGACTTAGCAAAATCATAGAAGAAAGAAGGTTAATCCCAAACCATCAGTTTGGCTTTAGAAATAAACATTCCACGATAGACCAAGTTCAGAATATCGGATGTAATAGAAAAACCATTAGAAGAAAAACAAGTATGTTCAGCTATTTTTTTAGATGTTGCTCAAGCTTTTGACAAGGTTTGGCATGAGGGACTTGAGTACAAACTGCAAAGGGATCTTCCCAGGCAGTACTTTGAAATATTAAAATCGTACTTGTCAGACCAATTGTTTAGAGTAAGGTACGATCAAAAATACTCGGAATTGAAGAAAATAGAAACTGGTGTACCACAAGGATGTGTCCTAAGTCCTACTCAGTATTTACTATACACAAGGGATATTCCAGTTAGTAATCACACCATAATGGCTACTTTTGCAGCTGATACCGCAATTTTGGTACCCGAAAAATGTGTCTCTAAGGCAGCAGTAAAACTACAAAATGCTGTCGACACAGTGAGAGCTTGGACCAAAAAAAGGAGTATCAAACTCAATGAAACAAAATCTTCACATATAAACTTTACAAATAAAAAGATAAACAGTATTCCAATAATCATTAATAATCAAGCTGTACCTTACGCCAATACGGCCAAATACCTTGGAATGACTTTGGATGCAAAGCTAAAGTGGAAAGAGCATATCAAAAAGAAAAGAGAAGAATCAAACTTAAAATATGGAAAAATGTACTGGTTGGTTGGTAACAAATCTGATTAATCAATCCAAAACATAATAATCTGTACTAAAGCCTGTTTGGACCTATGGAATCCAATTATGGGGCTGTACAAAGAAAACAAATACCGAAATCATCCAAAAATTCCAAAACAAAGTCCTTCGTGGAATAGTTAATTCACCTTGGTACATGAGAAATACCGATCTACATCGTGACTTACAAATAGAAATGGTTACAGAAGTTGTTAAAAAATACGCTGTATCGCACAACCAGAGACTGCAAAGTCATACTAATTCTGAAATAGAGTCCGCCTTGAGTCCCACACTACTTGGTGACGAATACTGCCAAGTGTCCTTTGAAGATTTCCTCCTGTCAAAAAAAAAATTTGGTCTTTTCGAGGTGACAAATTTTTTTTCAGTTTTATTAGTTATTTTCCAAAAATATATTTGATTTGTATTACGTTACAATATATAATATAAAATTTAATTCAAGTCTCTAGCGCCAGTGGTTCATGAGATATTTAGGTTTAACCAACATTTTCACCTTTTTTTTAAACTGCTATGGTAAAAAAACCACCCACTCAATTTTCAAAATTTATTTGAAGTCGATATCTCTACTACGTCGCAAATGTACGGAAGTACGGACGTACGAACGTACGTACACTCGCACGCACAGAAATTACGTTACGTGATTTTAAGAACATTAATATAGATCAACTAAAAGAAGATATTGTTGCAGTAGAATGGTATAGGATATAATGGTATGCCATATTATGTTGATGACCAAGTAGGCTTCTTTCAAGACAAAATTGTAAGTCTTTTAAATACTCATGTTTCGCTAGTAACCAAGTTATCAAAAACCAAAGTAAGTTCATGTCCTTGGTTTACAACAGATATCAAAAATCTAATATCCCAACGTGACAAGGCATACAATCGGTAGAAAAGATTTCGTTTAGACGTACTTTACAGTGCGTACCGTACTCTCAGAAACAGGGTAACTCGTGAAGAACACGTGGCTAAAATGTGCTTTTATGCCCCACGCCTGGAAAAATTTAAAGGAAA